>NC_056529.1:1258673-1345377 GCF_019175285.1 Sceloporus undulatus | reverse complement strand
GAAAGAGGTTTCCATTTCAACATTTAGATTCTGAGTTCCTTCCGTTACCTTTCTGAGCGGACATGTCAGACCTCATGAAATAAGTGTCTCCTTCTGGGGCTGTGCTGGTCCCAAGCTGCACTAAAAGCTTTGGCCCCACAAATCCCTGCCTAGAAGTAAGTTGGCTATTGGCTGAGTTGGTATAAGATGGCCTAATATGCTCTGATTGATTTACTCTCACCAAAACACAAGTCGCTGGGAAGGGGCCACTCCACCGGATGGCTATGGAGGAGGAAGAGGAGGCCTTTTCCCACTCTGGGAAGCCTCCTTCTTTGGCTTCAAGAAAAGGGGGACCTGGCAACAAGGGAGAGGCTCCTTCTGCGGATGGCACCATCCTCCGTGGGGCCAGAATCCACTGGCATCACCTGCAGGTGTGCCTTTCCTTCCATCTGGAGTTGCCCTTCTTTGGCCATTAGTGTCTCACAGGCAAAAGCATAACTGTCTCAGAGAAGCTTCAGGCCCCCTTTTATTCCCAACTAGAAGAGTGTCTGTGAACCAGGGAGACTCTCCTGTGTGACGACTCCCATTTAACAACTGGGCAATGACTGGGCTGACACTAGGATCCTGCTCTACAGCATCCTAGCCATGCAATTGTGCATTACTGAATGGAGCATAACTATTCATTAATTCTTTCCATATACAACCATATTGACTGCCATTGCAGGAAGAGCCACGATCCCCCATTGCCCAAGTGGACAAGGAGCAGTAGCGCATGGACAGGGAGGCAATTGGTTACACACTGCCATTATTTGACTGAAAGGGGGATGTTGCACAACCACTGTACAGTTATATAGGTGTGAATTCACACCATGCAATCACAATGTTGGGGCTTGGCCCTGGTGTCTATTATTTATTTATTTATGGTATTTATACCCTGCCCTTCAGCCCTAAAGGCTCTCAGAGAGTCTCTTGTGGGGAGAGATCCCCAACGCACCCCTCACCAAGGCTGGTCTTGGTGCCTCTGATCTCCTTTCTCCCGCTTTTGTCCTGTTCCCCTCACCCAGGGCACATGCAAACACACACAATATTTGGCAAGGCCCACCTTGTGCCCGTCAGGTGCCTGGTACCATCCCTGCCCCGTTCCCGGCTGTGTCTTATGGGCAGAGTGCTGTGAAGCCTTCCCAATCTCCCAAGTCCGCCATCGGTTACAGCTGGGCTGTAATAAACAGCTGGTCCAGTCAGGCGCACCTCGCTCTTCCCAACAAGTCAATAGGAATCAATCAATGTTTGTGCCCCTCCGATGGCTCTATTAAACCTCAAGGATAGAGGCTGAGAGCTGGGCCCAGCAGGCGTCGCCGCTGTCAGGAGCGAAGGCGGGGGCGCTGAAGAGGCGGCACGGCCGGCCACATTAATATTGTCTCTGACAAAAGCAGCATGTCTGTATCGTGATGATCGGTGGCCTTCACCTGGCACTTGCAAAGAGCCAGCCGTTCTCTCTCTCTCTGTGTCTCTGTCTTTCTGGAAGCTGCAGAGTAAGAGAGGGAGTTGGGGGGCAGCAGGAGGAGACAAGCCCCTCCAGATGAACCCATAGGGATGGCACTGTGCCAGAGGGGATCACTAGAAGATATCAGCCTTGTCTCCCTTGAGTCCCAAATGGAAAAAGTTCACAGGCATGTGTGATCACATGCACACACACTTGGCAGCAGCCTGCCCTTCCTGACTCCCTGCAAAGCCCCTTCCTCTCCAGGGAGGCTCTTGACAATGGCCTTCTAGAGACCCAAAGAAGAAATAGAGAGGGATCCCATTTATTTTTTGCAAATTAAAGATGCTCTTTTTTGATCATCAAGATTCTTATAAAACTGAACAGCTAAAAGTGAGATACTTAAATAAGCGTGCTTCTGTTCTGCTGACGCAACTGACAAGACTTCAGCCTTGGAATGAAAAGGGAGTGTTTTTGAGATAATGTATTTGGGGAGATGCTTGTTTCTCTCCTATGAACATTCTGAAAGGACCAGAAACGTAATTGTGCTGAGCTGATGTTGTTGCTCCTGGTTGGCTTACCAGTCAAGCAAATGAAGAGAGCAGAACTGAGCAACTGCTGTCCGTTTCACTTTATGGCCCTGGACCAGTGCCACTCCCCAGATTGGCCAGTCAGGGGTCAGGAAGGGAGTTTTGCGGTATGGGAGCCATGTCCCCCAACAGCCCTGAGATCCCAGAAAGCGCCCATCCCTCTGCCCCCCAAGATTGTAGGCATGTCGGACTCACAAGTAAAACAGGGCTGGGTTGGGAGGTGGTTGAGATGCTCAGCCAGGTGCCAGCCCTCTTCTGGTGGGTCACCTGGTGCAGTCCGCATCCCCTACGCCCTCTTAGTTGACACCACTGTGGATTGGGACCATGGGTGGCATCATTTGCAGGAGAAACGAGGGCAATTTGGCCACAATCCTACTCAGAAGCAGCAGCAGGTCACCCTTCCCTGCCTTCTCTAGTGGCATTTCCAGCATATGGTTGGCCTCCACTCACTCACCCACTGACCCACCCAGAAGTCTGGCATAGGACTCTGCCCTGACTGATGGGATTTTCCAGCAAAAGGTGTATGGATGATGGGCACGTGGCTTCCAAAGGAGGGAAGGGGGAGGAAGATTCTTGTGGCCACAGAGGGGGCAGAGATATATAATGCCCCCTCCCCATGCTGCCCCTTTCTCATCTTCAGTTCCACAGTGGTGCAATGAGAATGGAAACACACAACTGAACTCATCTTTCCCATTTCGGCCAACTATCTGGGGGGCTTCTGAGCAGGGATGTAGCCAGGATTTTAGGAAGAGGGAGGTCCAGACTAAGTGCCACCATTATATTGGGGCTTGGGTGCGGCGGCGCAGCCGCACACACCATTCATTTTTCTAACGGAAGGGGGGTCCGGACCCCAAGAACCCCCCCCCGGCTACATCCCTGTTTTGAGGACAGGGTCTGCTCCTCGTACTCCCTGGAGGGACCCTGATGGGTTTGCTGTTCCAGTTTCTCATCCATACTGGGAAGGGTGTGTGTGATGTGCATGTGATGTAGGTGTGGGGACGTGAGTGTGTGGCCACCCTTGCCTTGCCATGCCGTGCGGTTGCTGCCTTGGCAATTAATTCTGAAGTGTTTGCTTGCCTGCCTTGCCTTGGAAGTCCCAGCTGTCTCTTCGGGAGCCTTTCATTAGCAAGTGAACCCTAATCAGAACAAAAACTAATTGCAGATTTGTAAGGAGAAAAGCAGGGGCTTGATGAAGCAAATGTCTAAAGGGAGCTCCGTTCCATTTATGTTGCTCTGTGTTGTGTTTGATGTGGGATGCCAGGAGTGGGTTCACGGGGAGGGGAGGCAGCAGAAAACCCCAAGAAGGAGGCAAGGGAAGAGGAGAAGGAGGATGGGGAGGGCTTTTCTCTCCCACCGCCCAGCCCACCCTTCCTTGGAAACATGTTCTCTCGGTGTGCACATGCCATGATGACCCCTTTGCACAGAGGGGAGGCAAGAAGGAGTCTGGGGCAGGGATGCCTTCCCTAGCCCTACAGCCCAGCTCTGTTCTGGCCTAGATGTGCCAGCCTTGCGGCCCCCTTGAAACCCATATGCTTTGGAGGTAGCATGCTTTGGGGGAGCTGGGGGGGGGGGATGCATCCAGGCTGCATCTCCCAAAATTCCCAGTGAGGACAGGAAGGGACACTGCTGCCAGATGTGCCAGAAACTCTCTTCGCTTCCATTTTCTTCATTTCTATAAATGCAATCTGTCTGCTTCCACAACCCACCCACAATTATGACAGGAATCTGGTCAAGAGGGAGGAATTACTGCATCCGAAAAGTAAGGTGGCCTGGATTCATTGCCTTTATATATGTACTTTAATCCAACCCAGGGATCACCGGTGGGCTCTCAGGTCAATGTGAACAGATCCTTCAGCCCAGAGAATGCTTGGCAGGGAAGGGAGAGAGCTTTCTGGGCACATCCTGTGGCTGGCGAGGGGTCCACGGTGCCCAGGAGCACCTCCTTTGCCCAGAGGCTGGCCTTCTAATGGAGGCATATCCTGACACCTGTGGATCTGTCTTCAATTGCCTTTTTAAATCGCAGCCTTTTATTGAAGAGGGAATGGGGAGAGCATTGCACCTCTTAGGCAGGAAAGGTGGATACATTGCAGGGGATCTTGGTGGGTGCACAGCATGGAGGGGTGGGAGGGGGCTGCAGTGGGCAGGGGTGGGCATGTGGAGGACCCCTTGGCCCAGATCAAGGAACTGGGCTGGTTAAACCATTCTTGGAGGTGAAAGAGAGAGATCCCTGCCTCTCCATTCTTAAAAGCATCTCACAAACCGCACAGGTCACACCTGCTCAGGGGCTGGCCCTGGACTGTGGGGAGGGGGATCCAGCCTTGGCTGGAGGGACCCCTGCGGCACAGAACTGGGCCAGGGAGAGAGAAGGGGAGATTGTGTGTGCTATGAATGTGTCTTAGAGGTTGCTGGATGGCCCTTGTGGTTTCTTCCAACTCTAGGAATGCTGGGAGTTGTAATCCAAAAGATCTGGAGAGACACAGGTTTCCCATCCCTACAGTGCAGCTGTGAAATGCTCAATATTTTGTTGGAGAAGAGAGTGAGGCTGGGGGTCAGGTGGAAAGGAAAGGGGCCTTTGGTCCCCGCACTGACCCACCCCCCACCCTTCAGTCCCTGAATACCCCCTTTCCTCTCTCAGGAAAACAGCCCCCCAAAAGGACCCCCTGCAACACAATGCAACACGATGTTGCGCCTCCCCAACAATTCCCCCAATTTACCTTTGCACAAAGTGACAAACTTGGGTGAGGATAATTAAACAAGTATCTGAAAGAAAGCCATTAATTTCTTAAGACTTTTGAGTCTGGCGATTTGCTATAAATAGGAGTGCCCCCTCCCCCGCATACAATTAAAGGCTCCTTGCAATTCTGGCTCTTTCCTCCTCACTGGCAGGGGGGCCAAGGGGGGGCTCTGTTGGCAGCAAGATTAGTTTGATGCCCGAGACAGATTTACAAGTTGGGTAATTAAATCCTTAGGATTGTCAAATCCTTGCAAATGAAATAAAAAGCCCTAGAAAATGAGCGGAAAAGGCAACATCATAAGCCTCTCTGCCTCGCTTTTCCTCCCACGGCCAACTTGAAGGGGAGGCAGGAGTCCTCTCTAGCCCATGGCTACTGCCCAAGATGGCAACTGGCAGGTCTGTTTTTAATGTATAGACTGCCTTTCTCCTAGAATGGAACAAACTACTGCTAAACCCCCTTCATCATAATAAAAAAGTTAAAAGCCTGGATTCCTAGTGACAGGAAGGAAGGAACCTGGCTTAGGCAGAAGCTAAAGCATCATATGGACCCCATTTGATCTTGGAAGCTGAGCAGGGCCAGGCTTGGTTGCAGAGGGAAGGGAGACCAGAGGTCATAGCCTCTCTATTTGGAGGAAGGCAACCAGTTTCCCCCTCTGAGAATTCCTTGCCTAGGAAAACCCTGGGGAATTCGTGGTGCCCCCATAAACCAGCCTGCAAAGGCCTATTAGAGGCTCATGTCCAAACACAAGGCGCATGGAGAGGGGAGGGAGAGATCTGCTCGGCCGGCCCAGGTTCGAGTGCTTGTCTGGTTTTCCCAAGGAGACAGATTCATTAATGTAATCGGGCTCATCTGGCCCACAGAATTGGATTCTTGCACTTTGGGGATAAGGATTGTATTAAGCTGATAAGAGAAGTTATGGATACAATGAGATGCTGATTTATGGCAAAGAAAGGAGCTGCTGGGCTTTGCAGCTGGAAAGGCAGCGGGGATGGAGATGCAGTGGAGGGGGGGGGGGGCAGAACATCGGGTTCCCTGGAGCCTCCCAAAGCCAAGCCAGCCAAAGTGAAAGACACAGAGAAAGAGGGCGAGTGGAGCAGATCAGAGAGAGACAGAGAGATGGGAGGAAGGAAGGAGGGAGGGCGAGAAGGAGTCCCTGTGAATATGGATGGGAGGAGGCTGTGATTCAGCTCATGGCAGCCAGACAGTGGCAGAGAGCTTATGGGTCTCCTGCCTGCAGAGAGGTTTCTTCTTCTGCCAAGCATGAAAAGAGATCCTGGCTGGTGGTGGCAGGGCCTGGCCCTATGGACACCCACCACAGCTGCTGCAGATGCTCCTGAGCTTCCCCAAAGGAGGGGTCGGGTTTCCTGAAGGGAGGCTGAGTGGGAAGCCTCAGCCGGGGGATCCCTGAGAAGAAAGAGGAGGAGAAAGAGGAGGAAACTGTGCTGTGCCAGGGTCTGCCCAAGGAGGGCCTGGGCCTGGCACCATTTCTGCACCGCTAGGCACTGCTCTGATGTCAGGAGAGGGCTCCCAGCTCCCAGAATGAATTATCCCTGTCTCTGGGGCAGAACCCCCAAGCAGGCATGGGAAAGGGAGCTGTGCTCCGACTCTCATGGTGCAGACACTAGCCATGTGCCAAAACCTTGGGTTTGTGTCCTTTTAAATACATAATAAATGAGGGTGGGAAGGAAGCAGCCCTGCCCTTTGCACTCTGGGCCACTGTCTGGAAAGCACATCCTTGGCACACATGCCCCAAACAGGCTCCCCACCACCCACCACTGCCGCCAGTGCCAACTTTCCTGCATGTCTCAGAGTTTCTGTCTCATTGTTGGCATCTGAGGCTGCAATCCTGGGAGGTCCCTCTGGGCCTGGAAAGTAGGTGCCAATGGCCTCTGCTCTGGTTGCTGCCTCCTTGCCCTTTGGAAGGCCACAGTGGGATCCCCACTGCCTCTCCCATCCTCTTCTCAAAGGGCTGCAAGGCCTGGCTTTCTTGGTGCTCCAGGAATTTTCCAAAGGAGAAGGGGAGGGGATTCAAAGTAGCCAAACCCCACTGGAGCCATGAAGGAGAACCTGGTGGAAGGATGAGAAGCCGGGCCAGATCTGAGCAAACACAGAGAGGCCGCCATGTACCATGCGCTTAATTGGCCAGTGGGGAGAGGATGGCGAGAGCTAGAGCAAGAGAGAGCTTCCTGGCCTTGAAGTCTGTGCAGCCGGCCTCATAATGCGTCGGAGCCTTGAAGCTCTTCAGGAAGGAAAAGCCAGCAAAGAGAAAAGGGAGCCTCCGGCGCTGCCTTTCCAGCAAGTCCTGCCTGAGCTTTCTTTGGCCAGGCCTTTGAAGGAAGATTCCCTCCACTTCATGACTCCCCCCTTCCCCATTTTCCCTGCTTTGGTGTTTGGGAATGGTCTCCTTTGTCCTTTGATTTGGGGCGTCAGGACATTCCAAAATGTGCCTTCTGGGGATAACACTGAGGCTTGGGCTATTCTGCCAAAGGTGACACTCACAGAGGGACCCAGTCCTGGGCAAGCCTTCCTCCCACGAAAGGCAGGAGCTCAGGAGAAGAAAGGCTGAGGCCCAGAGAGTGGCCTTTCCTCCTCTCCCAGCCCCAGACTGGCCTAGCATTCAAGCCTTTGGAGACACTGAGATGGGAGGAAGGGGTTCTCCCTCAGCCCTCCCAAAGGATCAAGCTATAGCTAAAGACATATGAAAAATCAAAGTAGGATTCATAGAATCATAGAGTTGGAAGAGACCCCAAGGGTCACCCAATCCAACCTCCTTTTGCCATGCAGGAACTCTCAATCAAAGCATCCCCATTGACAGATGGCCATCCAGCCTCAGTTTAAAGACTTCCAAACTACATACTTCCCCCCTTTCTCTTACTTGGGGCCCGGGACAACATTGCAAAACTGGGCAGAGGCGCTCCCAGGGCTCAGAAACCGTGATTGCCCCGCCTACAGGCGGAACATGGCAACCCTATCTTACTATGATTTCTTCACAATTATAATAATGGGAAAGAAAGGGGAATTTGGTGTGTTTACAAGATGTTTGTGATTGCATTCATCCATTAGATTTTTCTTTTCAACAATATAATACTTTTATTAAGACCAAGCAAAAATTCAGCAGATTTGCAGGACTCTTCTGCTTCAGGCTGGATGTTACAATGGAACAAAAACGGGGCGGTGGATATGTAATAGGAAGGGAAGGAAAACCACAGTGTGGGCTGTGTTGCAATTTCAGAAAGGTAGACTCAGGTCCAAAACACACTGCAGAAATAATCCAGTTTGAGACCACTTTCACTGCCCTGGCTTAATACTAGGAAATCCTGGGAATTGCTGTCTATTGTGGCACTAGAGCTCTCTGGCAGAGATGGCTGAATGTCTCATAAAAAATACGGTTCTCAAAACTTCCTCACACTGTCCCAGGGAAGTTAAAGCAGACTGGATTATTTCTGCAGTGCCTTTTGGAACAAAGATGCAGTTTCAGAAGTACAGTAAAGCATTCCTACCCGCCTTTGCAGCACTTTGCAGGCGAGGAGCGCCCCCTGCTGCAACCGAGAGCCTCCCTTCTGGGGCCTTTGGGGAATAAGCCAGAGAGGAGGAAGAAGCAGCCAGGGTCAGTGGGTTGAGCGTTAAAATACTTCTCTGGAGGCCAAGGGTTCAAATCCCTGCTGGGCCATGGGAACCCACTGGGCGGCCTTGGGCAAGTCATACTTTCTCAGCCTGAGAGAATGGCAATGGCAAACCCCTTCTGAAGAAACTGGCCCAAGAAAACAATGTGGTAGGGTTGCCATAAGCTTGCAGTAACTCAGGAATGAGTGAATGCACACAACAACAATAATAACAAGGAGGAAGAGGAGAAGGAGGAAGAGGAGGTAGTTTTGGGAAGCAAACCAGATCTTTGCTGCTTGATGTAGGTGGCAATGGAGGAGGTCTTCTTAGGCCATCTGATTTTCTGGCTGCTTTGAGGCACAATTCCAGGCGCTGGCTATGGCCAGACTCTCTGAAGGACTGTGTCTTCCCTTCTCTGCCATTACAGAGCCAAGAAGCAGGAACCACCTTCGCCCTCCTGGGGCTCCTCCTGGGGCTCCTCCTGGCCAAACGTTATGTTTTCAATGCACTCTCCAAGGGGCTTGTGACCAGAACTTTGGCTCTGGACTGAGTCTCAGACCTCTATTCCTCCTTGAGCCAAGTTTGGTGGGTGTTGTGACTTCCCTCCTAAGCAGGAGAAGCAGCCAGACACCAGTGGCTACCATGTCAGTAGGGCAGACAATCTGCTCTGGATGGCAGTGTGAACTTTCGAGGGGCTGTTCAAGGCTCTGTGAACTTGGTCCTCAAGCCAGGCAGCACTGCAGAAAGGAAGGCTGGGCTGAACTGGGCAACCAGGCACTGGAAGCCATCCTATCAAGCCTGGATCCGAACGCCCGGATTGTCTGGAATCCGAGATCCCAGTTTGGTGGGAAGGGAAAGCCTCAGTCTTCGTGCATGTGCGCACACTCACACACACACACACACACTCCCTCCCTCCCTCTGAGGGCCCAGGGACTTTCCCACCACAATAGGGGTGTCATGCTTCCCAGTTCCTGGCCAGCACAGCAGGCTAGAGGGCCCATTTGCAGATGACACCAAATTAGGAGGAATAGCTAATACCCCAGAGGACAGGATCAAAATTCGAAATGACCTGAATAGACTAGAAAGCTGGGTCAAAGTTAACAAAATGAAATTCAACACGGAGAAATGTAAGGTACTGCACTTAGGGAGGAAAAATGAAATACACAGATATAGGATTATGGGGACACCTGGCTGAATGAGAGACTTCTACGTATGAAAAGGATCTAGGAGTCCAAGTAGACCACAAGGTGAACATGACTCAACTGTGTGATGCAGCAGCTAAAAAGACGAATGAAATTTTAGGCTGCATCAATAAAAGTATAGTGTCTAGATCAAGGGAAGTAATAGTGCCACTCTGTTCTGCTTTGGTCAGGCCTCACCTGGAATATTGTGTCCAGTTCTGGGCACCACAATTTAAAAAGGATGTGGAGAAACTGGAGCATGTTCAAAGGAGGGCGACCAAAATGGTGAAGGGTCTGGAAACCATGAAGCCCTATGAGGAACGACTTAGGGAGTTGGGGATGTTTAGCCTGGAGAAAAGATGGTTAAGGGGTGATATGATAGCCCTGTTTAAATAGTTGAAGGGATGTCACATTGAGGAGGGAGCAAGCTTGTTTTCTGCTGCTCCAGAGAACAGGACCCAATGGAGCAATGGATGCAAGCTGCAGGAACAGAGATTGCAGCTCAACATTATCAAGATCTTCCTGAGAGTAAGGGCTGTTTGACAGTGGAACACACTCCCTTGGAGTGTAGTGGAGTCTCCTTCCTTGGAGGTCTTTAAGCAGAGGCTAGATGGCCATCTATTGGGGATGCTTTGATTGGATTTCCTGCATGGCAGGGGGTTGGACTGGATGGCCCTTGCAGTCTCTTCCAACTCTATGATTCTAGGATTCTATGAGGGTACCTTGGTTCTTTGGGAGGGGGAAGCAAGGTGCCTCTCCAAGGTGCTGGAGAAATCTAGGACCAGGTCTGGAGGCAGTGGGGGACTATGGGTCAGCATCACTCCAGAGTGCTCCTTGGACCCCTGGAATAGATCCACTGCCCAGTTGACATGAGGGCAGCCAGCAGCCAGCCCTGAGGGGCCACTCAGTTTGTCCTCCTGGCTCCCGAAGCTCAAGCTCTTGTGCAGCCAGACGATCGGCCAGAGGTGTTAAGGGTTAAAGCCAGCAAACTGAGAAATGCTTAGATGTGTGTGACCATGAGCATCCAGCACCAGAAGGACAAGGCTAATTAGCCACAGCTGAAGCTCATAGGCACAAGGTCACTCTGCTTGACTACGTGCAGCAAAGCCTGGATGATGAAACATGTGTCTTCATGGATAGGAGGACACTTTACAGTGTGAGACAGGAAGTGACTGAGTTTGGGAGACCGCATGGTCTGGAGTGTATATAAACTCAGGGGCTTCCAGTAATTGCTTGTGGGTTTGAGTAGGAGTTGGTATTCGTTTGATCTGTATAGTAGCATTGGTGATTTGTGGTTAGCACTCTGTAAATAAAGATAGCACTTTCGGGAGCCTGGCTTCTCTGGTCATTTATTCAGCTGGAGCCGGAGCAGCAAGGATTGCTGGAGAGTTCCTGAGATTCCTGCAATTCCCTCACTTCTGGAAGATATCCAGTGCCTGTCATCTTCACTGAGGACTGTGAACCACATTTCTGCAAAATTGTCAACTACTCTGCTATATTCCAGAATTGGTTTATAAGCCCAGCAGTTTTCTGCCAATAGTTATTGGGCTCAGCAGCAGTTATATTGACAGGAGGACCAGAGCAAGGAAGGGTCACTTTGGATGACGGTGTTGGAAGATGGTGGCTTCACTGAGACCTCTGCAGTTCGGCTTCGCTTCGTGGAATGCCTGCCTGCGGTCATCAGCAGTATTCTTATTAACTTGTTATTATTATGCTAATAAACACCCCACCTCTCCCTGAAAAAACCAGGACTCAAGGCAACTTACAAATTAAAAGAAATGTAATACATAAAAGGTTAACAACATTTTATAATGTAATGAAATTATCAGTAACATGAAAAACTATTCATTAAAAGCAATAAGAAGCAGCTTGAAAACAGAGGCCTTCAAGTGGTCTCTTAAAGGTTCAATATGTCTTTGCTGAGTTATGCAGTGCATATCTGACCTAGCTGATTCATTTCACGTGGGCATAAGGTTTCATTGTGAATAAAAAGTTTGCTGAAACAAATTTAATTGCTGCTCTTTGCTGTAGGAAACCCTCTACAGCGCTCTACAAATAAAGTTTACTACTACTACTGCTACTAATCATAATAATAGTACAGGCCCAGGCTTGGTTAGCCCATGAGAGATCTCTTGGGTACAGGGATGCCAGGAGCCCTTCCGTTTGGGCAAGGCCCATTTGGGCACCATGGCCTCTCCTCTCCATGCCTTTCCTGATCTGCTGCAGGTGTCAGTTAGCAATAGCAAGGCTCCCAGAAGAGCAGCAGGAGCAGGTCAAATAAATCACCATCAAGCAACTTTCAGAGCTCCAGGCCCAGTTTTTGGTGGAGCCACAAGATGGTGCTGCTTTGCCACAAACCTGCCTGGCTGTACTGAGCCCTGGCTGGGTTGCTGGGATCCCTCCCTCGCCTCGCATCCCTCCACACAGCGAGGGGGCCATTGGAATTTGGGCAGACTCTACAACATGGCAGCTCCTATCAGCTGTGGGTGAACAGAGCGGGTTTCCATTTGCTACTCCCCCTCAGGCAGCAAATTGTCTTGGGATGGCCCGCTGCAAAGGGCATCTCACAGCTGGCCATGCATGCACTGGTGGAGGACAAGTCTTCAGGTGCCACCCTGGATCCTGGAAGTGTGGCACGTTTTAGTGTCATTGCCCCTGCCAGTTGCCCAAAGGGGAGGAAGGTGAAGGGGTACTGGAATCGGCCTGCTTGGATCCCTTCAGGGCTGCAATGCCAGGGGCACATGCCAAGGCCAGGAAGGCATGTGCCACAAACAGAGCTTGGGAAGTCACTTTTTGGAAGTGATTTGTTCTCACTGCTCTCAATAGTTCTTGGGAAAACAATTAATAGCCATTAGTCGCTGCAACAGCTTCCTAAACACTCTGAAGGCCCCAGATCCTCTCTAGTCTGGGAAACCAAGCTGAGTCACAGCCCTGGTTAGTCCCTGGATCGGAATCCCAGGCGCTGATGTATGTAGGTTCTGTTTCAGAGGAAGGAACTGGGAAAACCACCTCTGAGGATTTCTTGCCTAAGAAAACCCTTAGAAATTAATCATGGAGTCACCATAAGTTGACAGGTGACTTGAAGGCACAGAACACAGTCACTACAATGTTTTAGAAGTAACTCATTGTTATTCTGTTGCTATCTGATACCATTATTAAAAAAAATCAAACCAACCTTTGGCTCAACAAGATACTGGCACAATGCCTGAAAAAAATCATGCTGAAAGCACCACTAAAGTAACTTCCCCTCCCTTGCTGTGATGCTCTTGAAATGTGGCCTCAATTATCCCCTCATTAGGAAAACAAAAGGTAACTCCCTCCAGGCAGCAGCCTCACCTGCCACCTTTGCCTTCCATGCTCTGGCCAGGAACTCCCCCAGAGCTCACCTATGGCTGGGTTTGGGGTCTCTGCCTGGTTGCAGGGGGGATACTTCCCCAGGGGCTTTGGTGGTTCCCCAGGCCATGATTCATGAGGGCTACTACTCAGGGAAGCTGGGACTGACCTCTGTGATGAGGGTCACAGTGGGAAGGCCACAGGCCACCTCTCAGGGGCAGCCATGCAAGTGGAGGAGGGACAGTGGGTCCACTCTGGGTTTTAGTGTGAACTGAAATGACGCTATGAACCTGAACCCTGAAGTGCCTGCGCTTTGGCTGTGTTGACCTTGTGGATGAGACGCCTCCAAGCTCACCTGTCCTCCACTTCTCTGCTTCGTTCTTGCAAATGCATGTCTGTGACCTCTCTGACTGAATCTATCCATCTGGCATGGGGTCTTCCTCTCTTTTTTTACCCTCTACCTTTCCTAGCATTATTGTTTTTTCTAGGGATCTTTGTCTTCTCATAATGTGGCGAAGCCCTTGATAGGTGTGTGAAGTTCAGACTGAAATCCAGAGCAGAGCCCCTCCGCCAGTATTGAAGCCAACACTTCCATGAACAGGTATGGTTAGGAGGATGGAGGCAGGAGGGAGGAAGGGGGAAGGAGGGATGCAAGAGGGCCAGGGCTGGATCACCCACTCCAACCCCCTTATGCACACATGCACCCACTCACATGCATGCACAAACACATAGACACACAGACCTTTCCCCTGGCCTGGGCCAGAGGATCCCATCTGCCTTCCCATCATATTTGAGGTCACTTCCATCCATCCTCTCCCCACCAGGCTCTGGACTCTGGAGACAAAGACTGAGGTCCTTGCCAAGAACTGTTAGTGGATGGGAGGTGGCACTGAATTGATACTGAACTCCCCAGCCAACACTCACTTGGAGCAGGTAGCCTTTGCCACCTGCCAGCTTTGCTAGTGAGAGTCAGGAGCAGCCACCAGAACACATCTGGGGGGATAGAGAGAAAGAGAGGAGAGGCCATGGGGAGGCAGTGCCAGCCTTCTCCTCTTAGGCACTGCCAACCTTCCTCTCCTCTGCAGCAGAGGCCTGATTAGGAGCATTAGCAGCAGGCCAGGAATCAGCCCTCGTTTGAGTCGCGGAGTGATTGCTACTGATTGCAATTGTCTGCTGTTGCTGCCACTACTGCTGCTGCTCCTCTTCCAGGGGGCATTGCCCCAGGTCCCACCTGAGACCCCTTGCTGGGTTTGGGGGCTGAAAGCAGAACAGATTGGGAGAAAAGCCGCCTGTTTGGCTTCTGCAAGGTGGAACCGAAGAGAACAAGGAGGACGGGAAAAGTGCAAGACCTCTGCATCTTCCACACTGTGATTAGAAGACTAAGAGGAATCTGTTTATTCTCCATTTGTTTTTCATATTGCTCACCTAGGACTTGCTGTAAACCAAAAACAACTATTTTGGAAAAATTTGGGGATACAGTATAATTGTGAGCTCCAACAAAACAGGGTTTTTTAAAATATAGACTAATCAGCCTTTCAGAACCAGCACGGTGTAGCGCTTTGAGTGTTGGACGAGGGCACTGGGAGACCAAGGTGCAGTTCCCTTCTCAACCATGAAACCCACTTTGGGCAAGTCACACTCTCTCAGCCTCAGAGGAAGGCAATGACAAACCTTCTCTGAACAAATCTTGCAAAGAAAAACCCATGATAGGTTCATGGTGAAGTCACCATAACTTGGAAACAACTTGAAGTCACAAAACAACAACAAAAACAAAGTAAACAATTTTTTTTTAAAAAAGTTATTATTGCTGTGGCTTGAGTTGTTGGTTGCTCACCCCATGCCTAGTGCCTTTCCCCTCTACCAAAAAGGAGTTCCTTGGTGGAACATGAAGACGGAGGGTGTTTGGCTTGGTAGAAACAGCTTCACCCACAAAACCTCCACCGGGTGGCAGCAGAGCGGCTCCTGCAAGGAGGGCGGTCAGTGCACAGTCGCAAAGGCTGGCAGAACCCAAATTTGGCCAAACTGGCAAGACCAGTCTGTGGCACCCATGCCCATCCATTTGCACTTGGAAGTCCTGTGGCCCCAGTGCAGAAGTGGCCAGTGTCAAATTAGCTTGGCTGCCCCCTGAGCTCTCTGTGGCACTGGATCTATTTCTGTGGAGAGGGTTGAGCACCTGGGCAGCTCCTGCTTAAATCCTGGAGTGTGTTCATGGAGTCCTCCAGGCATCATTGCCCCTTCCCTGTCAAACTCTCTGCCTCTCCATGCCTCCCTCTTCCGTCTCGCAAACCCTGCCACCGCCGTGCCTCCTGTCCAACCCATTGCTCTGGTTCCATGAGCAGCCATATGAAGACCCAGGCCATGTGCGGCTGGCAGGGGTTTCTGCTCCTGGTGATGTCCCTGCCTTGGGAAGTGCTTGGCATGCTCCTGTCTCATGCCTCCCACCTGCCCTGTGGCAACACTTCACAGGCAGAGACTGAGTTGGCTCTGTCAGAATACTTTGCAAGGAAGTGTAATTGAAGTTCTCTTCCCGGTGCCTGGCGAGAATGACTCATGCCACACTGCTGTTTGTCTGTATAATAAATAAGACTCAAATCCAAGGCTGCGGGAGCTGGGCCTGGTGAAGGGGGCCAAGCATTGGAATCCAGGGATGCCAAGCTGTGTGAAATCTCAACTCCCGGAGGAGGTGGCATGCTTGGCGCTGCCCCAGCCCTTTCTGGTGCGTTCCCGGGTGGAAAACAGCAAGAAGGTGTAAACTGGCACTGGGCCTGTCCTGGCCATCCCAAACATCTTTGGCCCATAGCTCATAGAGTAGGCTGGTCTACACTTGGGGTACGCATGGGGCAGGGACTATGGGACAAGAAAGGGCTGCTGGAACATGAGTGGAAAGCATTCTCATTCTTGCTCATTTCTCTGCAGAGTGAGGGGCTTCCTCTCAATGCCTCGGAAATTCCTGTGAGAAGAACAGAGTGTAGTGGCAAGGGTCCTTTATGCCTTCTGCATATATTCAGCTGGGGAATTACTCTACCCACAAAAAGGCACATAGAATGCAAGCACAAAAATATGGGATTACCTCACTAAAAATGTTCCCTGTGTGTGGCACAGTGGCTGGGACCCTTCTTCATTTCGCTGCGATGTAACCATCTTCCATCACAGTTATGCTATGCAGTCTCTCTTCTGAATACAAATACAAAACAACACATGTGGATCAATAGTCAATGCACGTGTGCAATTGCAGTGCACTGTTTGCACAGGCAGTGTTAGAGACGCTGTGCATTCATGCTGATTTGTGTGTTTTAATGTGCCACCACATGTGCAATATTCCCACATGCACAACTGTGCTTATGCCACTATCAGTTGGATACAACAGTTGTGCCTTGACTAAATAAACACTTGACTTGCATAGCACAACCCACACATGTGTATGCCCCTAACAGCCTGCTGGCCAGTGTGTTTGGCTCTGTTTCCTGGACAATCGCCCGCCTCCTAAATTTTCAGAGCAAAGTGTCAATGACTCTTGAGAGCTGTGGGCAAAGATCTCTGGGGGGTTTCATGTGACAGGCAGACTTTTTATGGAGAACATTTGCCCTTCAATCCAGGGGAAAAGAATGGAGAGACCCCTAAGCCAGGCTGCCAAGAGGTCATTTCCTGGAAAGAGCCAGGTGGTCAAGTGGTTCAGGCGTTGGACTATGACTCTGAAGATCAGGGTTCAAATCCCTGTTTGAGCTTGAAAACAAGCCACATTTTCTCAGCCTTGGAGATGGCGATGGCAAACCCCCTCTGAAGAAATTTGCCAAGAAAACCCCTGCAAAAGGCTTGCCTTAGAGTCACTAGAAGTTGAACATGACTTCAAGGCACACACCATTTCCTAGAAACAATTAAGGCACCCCTTCAGAACATCAGGGCATGTCATTCCTATGACCCAAGCACTGGGAGAAATGCATTTGGGGCCCAGCCCTGCTCCCTTTCTGAACCCAGGCCACGGGGTAGGCTTGCTGAGCACCCCCTCCTGGTGGGCTGCTGGGGGGGATCAGTGGCCAAAAGGGCCTGTTTGGCTGCCTCCTTCCCTCCAGCAGTGGAGGTCTCCTTGTGAGGAGGCTTGCATCACTTTGGTGAAGACGGGAGAGGTGCGGTGGGAGAAGGGCCCCATCAGGTTCGCCACTCTTCTGGGGTCTCACCCAGCGTGATTCGCACTCGCTGCACCCGCCTAGTGAAGCCACAATGCTGCCTCACTCTTAGGAAATGTCTCCCTTTGTCCCAGTTTCTCTTTCTTGGTGCATTCCTGCTCTGAGAATGGTTCACTTGTCAGGATCCCCTTGTCACGAAGGAACAGAACATGGCTGCAGAGGCCCCTGGCCAGGAAACATTTCACTAACAGACCTTGCCACCCATTGGATGGGCAATCCTTTCTTGCCCAATGAAGGAATGGAAAAGGGAACAGAGAGGAGAGAGAGAGGAGAGAGAGAGAGAGAGAGCACCAAGGCTTCCCCTCGAGGCACTTCCAGATTCAGTTCATAGGAAAGGCCTATCAATCCTAAGGCCTCGCTTCCTCCCCCCGGACCCCCGCTCAACACTTCTCCAAGGTCCAGCCTCTTAATGTGCATTGCATTGTTTAGCCAATTACTAATTTACTTGGAATTAACTTTAATGCATTAATAAATGTTGCCATTTCCCTGACAAATGGCTGTAATAATGCATTTTAATGGGGCTGTAGCAGTCAGGGATAAATATCTTTTGCATATTACTTATTCAGTACATCTGTAGCTAATTACATTTGCTGAATAATTACAGTGCAGCTGCCTCCCTGCCCACCTCTTGCCCGTGTCAGCAGCCCACCCGGGATCAATCCCACCTCCGTCATTTTCTTCCCCAAAACAGTGACCCCCCACAAGAGCCACTGTGTTTATGGGGCTTAATGCCCCTCCGTGGGGCTGAGGAGGGGGCAAGGCCCCTGGTGACACTCTCTGTCCGGAGGGCTCTCTGCCTGGCGCATAGCGCTGCCAAGGCTGTGATTTAGTTACCTCTTTGCAGGAGAAACTCGTTCCAGAGATGGATGGCAGCAATGGGCAGAGCTCTGCGAGGAACGTGAATAATTCGTTAATCACAGCCGCCAAGGCAGGGCAAACGTCCCACTCCAACCTGTCAGGAGGGAAAGCTGGCATCAGGGAAGAAAAAGATTGAGAGAGAAAGGGGCAAAGAGTTGGTTGGATGCCATCTCAAGGAGCCTGATAGCCAACCTGGGCCCTTGGCCCCCTTTCAATGGGCCCAGCTCAAGCCAAAGGCAGCTTTTGGGTGATACAGAAGGCTCTCACAAAGTGAGGCACAGTCTGCCACCAGAATATTATAGATGTTGGATGCTGGAAAAACCTTGAAAACCCATCAATTGACCAATGGCTGTGTAACGCTACTTGTAAAAGGAAAGTCCAAAACTGAATTATATAAAACATGGCAACCTTTTATAAACTTTATGAAAGTTAAAAAGGGGAACTATACAGCGATTATGTTCAAAGGGTATAAGAACCTTTAATAAGTTATGGAAGTACTAATTGGTTGAGAATTTTTTTAAGAACCATCATAATGAAAGTTATAAACCTACTGTTAGAGGTAAGAGGCTTGCTAGACATTTTATTTTCAATGGATGTCACCGAAAGAACGAGGATTTATGATGGGAAGGTAGCTGAGGATTTAAGAATTAAAATTAAACAGTAAGATGGGGAGATAAATAAAGGAAGTAACAGATACAAGTTGTGATAAGGGTCAAATACCTCTCAAATATAATGGTTAAGAAATTATATGATTAAGATGCAGGATGTATGACAAAGTATAAGGTGTTTTATTTTATTTTATATAATTAATAAAAATATTTTTTTAAAAACAAAGTGAGGCACGGTCTGTGACCTAAAGATGGAGCAAACTAAACGTTTAAGGAGGCAGGCGGTCTATATGCAGAGTCCATATGGAGAAACTGTCAAAGGACAAGGAAGGAACTTCTGGCAGACATGAAAAAGGGCTTCCTGAGAGTAAGAGCCACTGGCCACAAGAACGGCCTCCTCCCAAATGTACATTCATGCGTGAAACTGGCCTTCCGACAATTAAGTCAGAACAGCCTCTATCTCTCTCAGGAGGACTCAGAAGATGCCATTCATAAAATGCTCCAAGGCTGCAAGCGCATTGACAAGGCCAAAGGGCACGACTGTATATTCATGGTGCCTGTTCTGGGTCTACTCTGAAATGTAGTTTTCCATTCCTTGTCAGCCTGGGAGATTGCGTCAGCTCCTATACAGACAATCCAAAAGTTCAGGCACTGGGGCAAAAGCAGATGGTTCTGTACAGTATTTTGTTCAACAGTTCAAGGAGTGGTAATGGTTGCAACCCCAGAGCAATGTCTCTCTCTCTCTCTCTGCCTGCCTTTTTTTAATGAAAAGGACTGGGGCAGCCATAGGAGATGTAGAAGTGTGCGTAACGCCCTACACTCTCGCACACACATTGCAGTCCAAGAATGCCTGCAAGGCTGCTGTTTCTGGTTTAGATAAGGAACAGCAAACATGGTTGGCTGGAACAGGGAGTCCATGGCCCCAGTCAATGGCACAGCCATGTGGGCAATGTGGCGGAAGTGTGCCAGGCTCCTTGGCACTGAAGATGCCTGGAGCAAGAAAACCCACTGATAGCCACCATCCCCTGACCTCCCTCCTCTTTTAACTTTACTGGGGTTGCCAGAAAGAAGACAGAAACAAAGAGGTGGGAGTATAGTATGCCTCTGCTTAGCAAGGAGAGTATGAATGAGGACCAGCAAATGCAAGGATGGCTGGAAAGTAGCCATTTTGGAACTGTAGGTAGCCAGCCCCTGTCTTCCTCTTGAAAGAAGCCAAAGAGGAAGAAAAGAGAACCTGAGATGTGGTTAAAAACCAGGCTGCCATCTTGGCCTTTGGGGAGTGAAAGAGAGTCTCTGTATCTTCTCATCTGAGTGAGAAACAACAGAGGGAAAGGCAAGAACCAAGCAGAAGAAGCCAAGAAAAGGCTGCAGGGAAAGAGGGCTGTCTGGCCGCTGGGGGAGACTTTAAGCAATCTTCAAAAACAGCGGATGAATTTCTGAGGCGGTCCCAATTTCTTAATGGGCAGAAATGTTTCTTAAAAACCCAGTCCTAAAATGCCCGCATTGTGAAGGAACTGTGGTGAGGTTGGAGAGGGAAGCCATGTGGTATTCGGGGTCTCCTGACAGCGCCCCCCAGGACCAACAATCTTCTAGAACATGGCCACATAGCCCTAAAAAACCATGGATGCCGGCCATGAAAGCCTTCAACTTCACAGCTCCTTGAAAGCTAGCTCAGCCCTGGAATGGCTTCCCCATCCCACTGACAGGGAAATAATATAAATGACAAAGGATGGGTCCCGATGGTCCATTATTGCAGCAGGATTCCTTGTTCCCCCTCAGCTGCAATTTTTGCAGTAGCTGGGGAGGTGCTGCTGCATTTTTCTCTGGATAGGTAATTATGGGTCTCAAAAAGGCTCTGTAAGGGCATGGGGCATGCAACACAATCATTGCAGAAACTCCCACTAATGGACAAAGGGAGGGGGCTGCTGCTTTTTGGGTTGGCCACAGGTTGCAAATGGATGGCAAGGCACAAGCAGCCCCACTTGGGGTGGGGAATGGGTGGGCAAGGGGTGCCAGTTTTATCTTCATGCTTTGAGCCCCCTCCCCGCAGCCCCATGTCTGACTCAGAGGAAGGAGCATCCCCCCACACCTTTTCTCTGCAGACTAAACTTCTCCTTGACATGATCCCATGATTGCCTTTTCAAAACTGCGCACAAGTGGATGTGGGAAAAGGGAGGGAGGTAGGCTCAGCACCGTCATTCCTCGATAAGGTATCAGGTGACAGAGGGATCAGTGCCCACCGCATAACGCTGCAACTAATCCTTTGCAATCAATATTTTTCATTAAGGACCCATGCAAGTCAGGCCATTATAGCAGGAGAAAAATCTGTTTAGGTTGACACCTTGATGAAGTTATTCGGCGTGTGCCGGGGGTGCGGGTGCGGTGGGGGGCTTAAGCCATTGAAAGGTAATAAAGAGCCAAGAGCAATGGAGCAGACTTACAGGATCTGCTTAGGAGCACAGCTCTGGGGCTGGAGAGGTCCATTGGTGGGTATGCTCCTAATTTATCCAGGAACTGCAGAGAGCTGCTGGCAGCAAGGTCTCCAAGGCTGGGGGGCTAGGAGAAGCCTCTGGATGCCCACAGTGGCCCCTTGGAAGCACAAAAAGCGGAGAGTCTAGCATCCCCAATGTGTGCGCGATGCCCTGGTTAAAAGAATCGGATCTGTAGTGTGAAAGCCCAGCTTCTGCCGACTCACCAGGCCAAGGCTGCTCACTTCCTTTGGAAGAGTGGCTGTTGTTGTCCCTGTTTTGTGCCATCAAGCTGACTTTGATGGCTTATGGCAATTGTCTGAATGAGGGACCGACAGGATCCCCCTTGACCCAGTCCTCACCTGCAACTCTGCTGAGGATGGCATCTGCCATGAGCACTGCACATGAACACAAACAAAAACACATATTTTACGCAGGAACGCAATGTGTATATTTATGCAGAAATATTTCCTTTAACTGTGAGAATATGAGAAGAAGGAAATGGAGAAATAATCATTTTCTCACAAAGCACTGGGAAGAAAACTACAGAAATGGCTTGTCTATGGATTCAGGGATGAAACAGTGGAAGGTTTATATCCGTAAAGGGGGACAAAGCCAGCCTGGACCCTGGACCCATCTTGCTGACCATTTGCTGGGCTCCACACTTGCTCCCTTTGTCCTTTTTAAAAAAAGACACTGTGTGCCCCTTCCATTTCCTAAATCCTGTCAGTTTTGCAATTGGAAGAGAACGGATAAGGTACCAGGGCCACTGCCTGCCTGCTGTCCTCCACAGCCCCCAAATCTCCTGGCATGCCAACGGAGGGGCCAGTTGTCGCTGAATGTGACCCATCAATAATAGATGCTGGCAAACCTCAGAGAGGGCTAGAAATCTACACAGAATGAATTATGGATGCAGCAGAGCAATGTGCGCTCCATCATGAAGGTTTGCCTCGACAAGGATGCTTTTGTGCAAGCTGGTTCATTGTCGTCTTCATCATCCTCTTTCTTTAAGCCCTACCTTTCTCTCAAACTGGGAATGCATCCTGGCTTATGTTCTGTCCCTTGTGTTTTTGTTGGGTAAGAATAACATGCCTCATGTTTTCCGTTCCTCATCCTTGGCCACTCCATCCTGAAGCAATACAAGGCTAGAGCCCCCGACTGGCATCGCTGCCCGCTTTGAGATGTGGGTGAGCTGGGTCTGCAGCTGGCACACTGCAAAGCTGGGAAGGCTGCCAACCACATGCTCACCTCCTGGAAAAGCCAGGCATTCCCTGCCAAATGTAGCTCCAAAGCCACCCTTCCCATCCCCAGGTGCCTTGAAAGCACCCACTTTGGGGAATGTGGAGGCTGAGAGGCAACTGTTGTGCAAGGCACACTTATTCCTGGGCAGAAATACTATGTATGTTTCTGTGCAGAGTAATTCCCTGCAAAACTTTGGGTTGTGCGAACACAAGCAGGAAACTGCAGAAATATCTTCCCCAAGGGCCACCTAGTCTAACCTCCTGCCATAAAGGAAGACACATCTAAAGCACTCCTGAAAGAGGTCTATCCAACTTATGTTTAAAGACCTCCAGAGACGGGGAGTCCACCAACCTCTGAGACAGTCAATTCCACTCACAAACAGCTCTCACAAGGAAAAAATCTTTCTAATGTTTTTCCTGTAATTCAAATCTCTTGGTACATGTTCTGGTCTTTGGAGCAGTAGAAAACAAGCTCGCTTCATCTTCTGCATGACGTCCCTTGAAGGTATTTAAAGATGGCTATCACATCACATCACCTCTCACTTTCCTCTTTTCAAGGCTAAACATTCCCATCTCCCTAAGCTACTCCTCATAAGACTTGGTTTCAAGATCGTCTTGGTCATCCTCCTCTGAACATGTTCCAGCTTCTCAGTATCCTTCTGAAAATGTGGTGCCCAGAACTGGACGCAGCATTCCTCCAGGTGAGGTTTGACCAAGCAGAAGAGAGCGGCTCTACTACTTTCCTCAGTCTGGACACTAAATTCCTGTTAATGCAGCCCAGAATTGCATTGGCTTTTTGGCTGCTGCATCTGACTGATAACTCACGTTTAGCTTGTGGTTTATAGGACCCCCCCCCCAATCCTTTTCTTTTCACATGCTCTCCTTTCGAGTCAAGGTGTCACACATCCTATATTTGTGCATTCCATTTTTCCTGCTTCAATGCAGTGCCTGACATTTATCATTGTTGAAATTCATTTTGTTAGTTTTGGCCCAGGTCCCAATCTGTCAAGGGAAGCAAAGGACAAGGAAGGTAGCTGAGACCTGCTGGCATGGATGCCACTATTTATTTTGCTTCTTCTAGGCCTAAACCAAAGGGCCATTGCCCCCAATGTGTCTGGTTTTCAGGCACTTTCCTGGGAGAGGAGGAAGGGACCTTGGGTTCCTGGTGGGAGGAGAAATCGGAGCATCTCCCTCCAATGGAGAACCCCTCTGCCATGTGCCTCCATAGCGGTACGCACCGTTGTGTCGCTTGACCGGGTGCGTACCTTGGCTTGTTAGTTTAGAATGTGAGACACAGATGACATGAATCAAGTAATTGTCATTCCTGGTAATGAACAGCAATTTCCAACTGCAACAGTGGCACGCCTCATAATTAGTCAAAAGCAAGATGAAAGGTCTTTGCAAAATTGCCTGTAATTGCAAGCACCTCTTGCTTTCTCCTAACTTAAAATTAGGGGGAATAATACTGAAAACAGCACGACGCGGCTGCAGACAAAGAGCAGTCCCACCTGAGGTTGCTAAGGAGCAGAGGCTCGGCTGGAGCCCCTGCCCGACCTGCGTTTTGATGTGGAGGTTCATTCCGCCACACTCTCTGTGGGCCTCCGTCCCACTCCCCCTCGCTCCGCTATGCATCCATGAGACCGGAGCCTGATACGGTAATGCAATGGCCCCTAGAGGGCCAGCAATGAAGGCAAGGATACACAAACAGCAACTGAGGCCAACATAACAACACAAACCTCTAATTGTGAGGATGCTGCTTGGCTACACAAGCTCACGAGGGGTGGGCTCCTTTCCATGGGTGCCGCAGGTGCTGCTAGTGTGCCATGCGGTATGGAGCAAAGAGGCACTTCATGGTCTGGAAGGAGGTTGAGAGGAAGGCTCCCCAGGCATCCTCTGGCTTGGACTCCTGCTAGTCTCCAGAGGAAAAAGATTTGGGAATCGTCTGGCTCTGCCCACGGCACTCACTTTGCACCCAGAATCATTGTGTCTGGCAGAATTTCCACAGAGTCAGCTTCACCTCTTCATGATCAACCCATGTAAGGACTGACCCTCACTTTTGGTTGTGCATTGCATGTACATAGGATTGGGTCATCTTGGTATCTTTGGGCATTGCCATGTCTTCATGAGCCCCTGCATGACACACGTGAGGTCACCATTGGCAAGCAAACACATAAGGGGGATGTGATGGCATCTTCCCTGTGTACATGTGTCTCCATGTGTGTGCTTTCATAGTGGACCTTCTGTTTCTACTGTTATCACCACCTGTGACTCAGGTGTAGGCCTTCCTGTGGCAGCCCAGGAGCTGGTCCTGACCCTGGCATTATGAACTTGGGCCAGTCCTTGCCCCTGAGCCTCATGCACCAAATGCAGACATCTCCCTAGGTGCAGCTGCTTCTGTGGGAAGCTCAACATGGGCTCTATGATTAGGATGCCTGTGTAACCCCTCCCCATCCTGAGCCTGTTTGTGCCATCTGCTGATCTGGAAGCACCTCAGCAACTGATCTGGGGGGCGGTGGAGGGTGGGTGGTAGTAATCAAAGGTTGAAATTGGTTGAAAGTGGGTCAGTAGCAGCTGCCACTGCTTGCCTCCCTCTGGTCCTCTTCGGCCATAGAGAGAAGAGCAACTGGTGGAATTCATTCAAATCCACCTCCGTGCTTCATATGGCTGTAGGACACACAGATAGAGAGCAATACACACACACATGCCCACACATGCACACCCGCACACACAAGCACATGCATCCTACTAAGCCCCAGTGCTTTGCCTGCCTGCCCTCTTCTTTCCTGTCTCTGCAGCTCTGTCCATTTCCCTGATAATGGGACCACTTTCTTTCTTGTTACTCTAATATTATTAGGGTAAAGGGTTTGTCTATCTGGCTCTGCAAATCATTCGGGCCTCCCTCCTGGCCACTGAGGACCATCTCCCTCTCCCATCCCACCGCATCCCACTCTGGGGGTCTCCCTGGATTTGCAGCACTGCTCAAAGGAGAATGCCAGCTACCAACCTCAGAAGAGGGACAGACCCTCCCAAGAGAGGGCAGCCTTTACCTGCCCTGGACTCAAGAAAAGGAGCAACATCACCAGGTTCCCTGGAAATAGGACCCATTCACTCCAGGAGCAAGGAGAGGGTTGGTACCTTTGGGCCTGATTCCTATTAACTAATCCGGACTGGAGCAGACCCATTGAATTAATGGTTGGGTGGTGAGTCAACATGTATGTAAATCTGACTGATCCATTGGGTCTACTCCAGTTGGGAATGGCTGATAGGAACGAGGATACTGCGTTTTGACCATTCATCTGAGCATAAGTTGGTTCAGCGGGCACTTGCTCACCCGAAATTGGAGAGGTGGTCTCCCTGCCTCTGAGGGACCCCTCACTCCTGGATTGAATCTCATGGAGACCATTTTTCCCACTTGTTGCAAAGGCTCCTTCCTCCTCCGGCTTCCACTAGTCTCTGTCAGCCGGAGCCCAAAACCCCACCCCTCTTGTCTTTTTGGCAGGTGCCATTTTATCCTGTGAATTTCGCTAATGTCTTTATTTGCATGAAAATGGCTCACCCACTCAGTCTCTCTCACACACACACACACATCACACGCACATCACACACGCACCACTCTCTCGCAGGGGCATCACTGCTTCAATAAAGCATTTCACTGAAAATCTTTTCAGAAATCACAAAGCTATAGCCTCTCCATTCAGTGCTATTGTAATTATTTCCCTGAGCTTTTAATTACAAATGACACACTTTTTAAATCTGCTTTTCAAAGTTTTAAAATAAATGGACAATACGGTACTGTGCTTCTAAAGTGCTTAAAGTTTAAAATATTTCATTTGGAGAAAAACAACCAAGCACAAAGTTTGATTTTTAAACCAGGTGATGCTCAGAACGGTGCCCCAGCTGTATTCCTCTCTGGTCCTTTGGGAAGCAATGTGCAAAGTGCCCTTGGAAACCTCTCTTGACTCTGAGGCCATTTGGGTGCCATGCCTGCAGTTGGCACAGGTGTATCCTTGGCACTGGGGCATTTCGGGGGCAACTCACAACATGGACCTCAACCCATAAAGCAGCCTTGCATTGGGGCGTAACAGGAGGGTCTGTCTTCTTTTCTGAGGATGGGGCCCTTTATGGAGGCCATCCACACCACAGCCACCCCCCTTCCATCAACCAACCAAAGACGGGTGAGGGACCACCAACCCTTCCAAGTGCCAGCTGAGCTCCATTTATGGGATGCCATCACAAGGGACAACGTTTTGCTCCCTACCAGAACTTGGAAACGTGACTTTATGCACTGCAACTCCCATAATCCCCCAGACAACTGGCTACACTCGTTAGAGGATTCTGGGAGCTGTAGTGCAAACAAGTAGCTTCCTCAAGCTCTGCTCCTTACTTTCCCTGCCATCTTCTGTTTTACTTGAATGGTAAAGTGGAGAGAGGCAGAAAAGAAAAACGTTTTGAACGGCATGCATTCATATTGACTTTTGCCAACATGAGATAAGTGTCCTCTGGGTGTTTCTGGGTGTGTGATGCTTTTTAGTATTTGGTGACATGGGTTTCTGCTTCTATGCTGATTATTTTACTGAAACCACTTCATTTCGACAGGAAATGTGCCTTCCGCACCTTTGTCGCTTGAAGCAAGAGGGATGCTGAGCCCCACATCAGCTCTATTTCAAATCTCTCTCTCACACACACATACACACCAATGCCTTTCTCAATAAAGGTTGATATTCTGTGTCTCATAAGAACCGCAGTATGAGGTAGGCAGTAATAGAGAATAAAAATATCTTCTTGATTGCACGGTTTTGGGGGAAGTCGATCCACCCACTTTTCCGTTGCCGTTTGGCCGTTAGAGATAAAAGAGGCTAAAGAGGTCCGTGGGTTTTGCTCCCAAATGTGTGAGTCATGCACCAGCAGAGACCAAACCATGGCCAGGATCTCTCTTCCAAGGCCTGGACCACGGCCCCAGCACTGCCATCGCCCAGTCTCTCTCATGCACACAGACACAAAAGCACACAACACCAGGTTAAGCTCCCTCCAAGCAGCACATGGCATGCACTAGATTCACATCTGCATAGGGACGCCTCAGCCAAGCCAGGCCCATGTACCACTGCATGCCCACCATAAGATGAGGCCCACCAGAAAACCTACCAGGCTTCTCATTCTGTCCTAATGATGAAAGGCATCAACATTATCTTGAGCATTTACCAGTGTAATTTAGGGCACTCCCAGCTTAGACCGAGTTTTAAGGAACAAGTATTCTCTGCCAAACTCTGGCATTAAAAAACAGAGGCAGAAATACGACCCAGTTGCATTAATTTCTTAGTAATAAATAGCATCAAACTGTTGTTCGGTTCAATTGCCTGCACATAAAGCTGGCAAGAGGAGAGATTTCTGTCTACTGTATACACCTGCATACAGACACATCTCCACAGGGCCTTTGTTGGGTCTGTGTTTGAATGATGGTAAAAGGCAGGCTAGGTCATTTAATAAGGGTCCCTTACTCCCTGTTTGAGCAAAACCATGCACCCTTGTCTTCTGAAAACAGGAGGGAAGAGGAGTAGCACCAAATGTCAAGGGGTTGTTCTCTCTGTGTCTTCTACACTTCTCTGAGCCATGGCAGCTTGACCACCCCTTTATGTAGACCTATCTGGCAAGTCATTCCAGACTTATGGCTATTCCCAGTTCCAACGTTCTGGAAAACAAGGAATATTGACTGGAGAGAGGCAGAGAGCAGCATCCGAAACCAGTGAGCTACAGCCGCAGAGTTGCAGTATCTCTCATGGACACAGACACACAACACCAGGTTAAGCCCCCTCCAAGCAACATCTTTTCCGCCTGTAATTAATATCTGTGTAGTCAAAATATAGCAACGCAGCTTAATTTTCCTGCTAAGATTTTTGACATGAATGTTCCTGAAGATTAACACTGGGCTTAGCGATGGATTTGGAGGCTCCAGGACCGGGCTTCTGTTTTGCGCTTGCATCTGGGCTCCTTGCAGCCGTCCAGAGCCACCTGGCTGGTGGGGCTGAGGCGCTCCGTCTGGGTGCTACTTCTGGGGAGGGATGTACAGTAGCTGTTTGTATTTAGCCCAGTTCTCTTGCTCTGGGGACATGACAGCGCAGGCACACTGCGCTCGGCAGAGGTTTGAACTGCAATGCAACGAATCCAGGCTAAAAATATAGCGATTGCTTTGTAAGCATCTTCCCTCCCCCCTACTAACATTTTTGTGTTCCCAGAGATGTTACTCCTGCTCTGTGGCAATAACAGCAAGAGATGATAGCGCTCTGTTCACGGAGAGGGCCTTTATCAAATGCAGAAACCAGAGCCGCTTTCCAATGCGAGTACATCAAACGGTGGTGGCTGATCCAAGACGGCTCTGCTCTGTACGTTTTGGCCTCTCTACCTGTCGGTTTTTCTAAAAATAAGCTCTGGCTCAGAGTAGGAGGGTGTGCAGTGTGCGTACATGTGGGCGCATGGGATGGTGGTTGGGGTTTATTTCTCTTTGCTCCACTGTGAAGTTATCCCGGCGCTGGGACCAACCTGGCTTGGCCATGGCTGGTGCCCTCCCTGTTCATGGCGCTGGACAAATGCAGTTGCCTGATTCAGAAGCTCCAGGTCGGTGGTGGTGAACCTGTGGCACGTGTGCCAGAAGTGGCATTCAGAACCTTCTCTGTGGGCATGCATGCTGTCGCCCTAGCACAGAGTTTGCCAGACTTCATTACTAGAAAGCCAGAGGGACATGGCACTTTGCAATAAATAACTGGGGTTTGGGTGCAATTTGGGCACTTGGTCTCCAAAAGGTTCACTATTACTGCTGTAGGTTGTTGCAGCCCAGAGCTTGTGGCTGAACAAGCAGTTTGCTTCAGAAAGCAAGACGCTGCAGGGACAGGGGCTGGGATGGTGGAATGAATGACCATGGACTTGTGTGGGGCAGGACCCCACATACTTCAGGGCTCCAAGAAGGAACCAGTGATGGGTCCTGGTCCTACCAATGGTGAGCTTCCCGAATGGGCAAAATGGCTGGCCGCCAAGGGGAGGAGAATGCCAAACAGACCAAGTAGGCCACCTCTGCTCCAATCGGACACAGGCCTAACTATGCGTGTAAACAACTAAGCAATGAGAAAAGAAACAGCGGCTGCCTCTGGGCCAGGAGCAAGCGACTAAGGTTGTTTGGAAATGGCATCCTCATCCTCTCAACTTGCGACAAATGTTTTAAAATGAGAGAATTTGGAAGGAGAGTAGATGTTTAATGTTTGTGCAGCTTACTTGTATCTCTCTCTCTCTGCATGTGTGTGCATTGAATGTTCAGCATGGCCTCCTTTTTAATCCTCTCCCCAATGTTACTCCTGGATGCATGAACCTCTTACTCCCCACCAGCCCGAACCTAGCCAGAGACCCAGCTCCCAATTGCATGGTGCATGTATTTGCAAAACAGGGGAGGTGCATGTCCTGGTAAGGACAGAACCGCAGGTGACCCAGAAGTGCCTGGAGACTGGCGCTCGCATGATGGTGACCGATGGTGACGGCGGCACGTGCTCCTCTGGCCCATCCCACGCGGCTCCCTAGGTCCCGCCCTCTTGCCACAGGAGCGAGTCTCACCCACTAATTGCATCCAAGCAAGTGCCAGTCACTAATTAGCGATCCCACTGGACTCTGCTCAGCTTAGGGACACAATTAAAAGTTTGCCCTAATTAAGCAGGGTAATTAAAAGAGCAGGAACTTCTTGGAGAGTAATTAATCAAGGAATTTGGAACAAATCAATGTGGGCAGTGAGACAGAAGCATGGAAGCGAGATCAAGCATGGACACACACACACGCAACACACACTTGCCCTTCCCAAGACCCCAGAGGGGTGTCTCTTCCCAGCGCCAAGGAAACAAACAAACAAGCTTCATTTATCTACCGCTTCATATTGCCTAAGCAGTGTCTAAGCGGTTTATCTCCTTGGAAGGATGCAAGCCTGAGTCAAGCTTGAGCCCTTTTGCTGGTCTTGAACCCGCAACCTTGTGGTTTTGAGTGAGTGGCTGCAGGACAGGCAGCATTGAACCACCGCGCCACCAGGAATACTGTTCATGTGGCCTTTTATGACCTTCTAAAGGAGAGGTCCCAAGCTCTCCCATCCCACCCGCAGTGCATAGGTCTCTATCTAGCACAAGGCAGGGCAAGAGTGGCATGGAGGGGCGCCTCAAAAGGACAGGCCAGTCAGGGTCCTCTCTTTCGCAGAAGGGAGCCCAACTACTGGTCCTGGGGGCCACCCTGCATGGACCCACAGTCCTCTCCTCCTGGGTTTCCCTCCTCTTTCTTTCTGGAAACCCAGTGGCCAAATGGGAGAGGCAGGCTCTGCCCAGTTGGGGGCCTTTAGTTGTGCCACTTCCCAAGGCCTTGCGGTGAAGGCACAATGGCAGCGGTGTGACACTGCTCTGGCTGTCTGGACCCATGCTGTGGAATTCTGGGACCTGTAGGGTTGAGCATATGGAGGGTCTCTTTGGAGGCCTTGGAGGCCCACGTGGGCGGACGGAGGGGGGCACTTGAAGGCCAGGGTCCCATAGGAATGGGGACCCCCTCTCCCAGCCCAGAGTCAGCCGCTCCCCCACTTCCAGCCCCACTTCCCCATCCCTTCCCCCCTCTGAAGGGTCCTCCTGGGTCCCCTTTTTGGGGGGCTTTGCGCTCCAGGCTGCTCCCCTAGCCCCCCCGCCTCCCTCCATTAGGAGGGAGATCAAGGGGGGCTAATTGGGCGCCGGCTTTGAGTCGGCAACTTCTGAGGCTGCTTTGTTCTTTCCCTCCTTTCTTCCCTCTTTCTTTGAAGGCGAGCAGAGCGAGAGAGAAGAGGCGGACTGGGCCACGACGCCCCCCGGGACCCCCTCCTCTCCTGGCCTCCGGGGGCTCGGACCGGGCGGCCCTTCGGGGGTCCCTTGAGGGGGTGCCCTTCTTCCTCGAAGCCCAGCCCTAGCGCTCAAGGCAAGGGTCAGGGTTGGCCTCCTTCACTTGCTGGGGGCTCTGGGCCCCACACCCGACGGGGGCCAGCGAAAGGGGGCGCAAGGCCATCGCAAGCGGAACCCCTCCAGCCCCCAAAGGAAAGGCACGGAGGAGCTCCATGAAAGCCAAGCAGGGGCACCAGGCGGGGGGCGTTGGAGGCTGCTTCTGCGTCTGGAAAAGAGCGGAGGGAGACTTCCGAGGGGGAGGGCAGGGAAGGGCCAGGAAGGCCCCCCCCCTTTGGACTCCAAGGCCCAGCATCCCCAAAGGGCGCTCGGGGAAAGGGGCCCTTGCGACACCCCCCCCCCCGGAGAAGGACCCGGCCCCGGGGGTCTCTCCCACCCAAAGTGCTCGGCGCTTTGTGCCCTGGGAGAAGGGGGTTGCCAATGGGGCAGAAGGAGGGAGGCAGGGGCCCAAAGGCCTCCTCTTCGCTCGGGGGCCTTGGGGGGGAGGGCTCCATTGGTTTCGTTAGGGCCTTTATCGCATCAGTGGCAGACAGCGGGGGATTAGGCCGGAGTAATCTCTGTAATCTACTCACCGAGAGGGATTAAGGCTGACCCCCCTCAATCCCTCCCTCGCAGCAACAACTTGATCCCTTGCATTGCAGTTACAGGGCTGGGCTGCTCAAGAGTGATTACATGGCAAGGGGGCGCCGGGGGGGGGTCCAAGCCTTTTCCCTCTGCTCTGTTGGGACTGCCTCCCCTTGGCTCTGGGTTCAAGGCCCCGGCAGCAGGCCTTCCTGGCGCCTGGTCCCAGGAGGAGGCGGGGCGGGGCTCCCTGGCCCCTCCGCAGGCCTTCCAAGGGGGCTCCAAGGTGTCCTTCTGGCCAAGGCCTTCTCTGGGCTCGGGCATCTCTGCCACTCACAGCATCTCCAAGGGCCATCTAGACTGGACCCCTGCCATGCAGGAATCCCCTCTTAAGGCACCAGAACCAGCCCCTGCCTGCCTCCTCTGAGGCTGCCAACTGGCAGGCACCGGGCCCAGGCCGATCCGGGCCAAAGGGGCTGAGTCTGCTCCCGTGCTCCGAGGCCAAGCGGGACAGGAATGGGGCGAGGGCCCAGGCCCACTTGGGGAAGGGGCTGCCCAGGGCTGCAGTCCGGCGGGGCGCGGGGCGAGGGAGGGGGCGTGGCCAATACCGGGGAGGGCGGGGCCAGATGCCCCTCGGCTCCTTGGATTGGAAACTAGTATGACGCCCCTTGCCAAGGGTCCTGCTGCTTTCCAAGCCAAGCGTCCCAAAGGGAGCCTGGCCTAGTGGTTAGAGGGCTGGGCTCTGGGTCACGCTTTCTTAGCCCCAGAGGAAGGCAGGGGCTGCCAGGTCCGGGGGGGCGAGTGCCGGCCTCCGCCCCTGAAAGCCGGGCGTTGCCGCCGCCGCAGCACTCTGTCCGTGCTCAGAGGCGCCCTCCCCGAGGGAGAAGGGGGCGGGGCGGGCGAGGGGCGTGTCGGGGCGTGTGACGTCAGCGGGGCCTTAAAGGGGGTGGTCTTGGCGGGGATTAGGGCGGCTTCGGCGGCGTCGGCGGGGCTCCTGGCCGCCTCGAGCCCGATGGGAGCCCCGCGGAGCCGGAGCCGGGGCCGGAGGCGTCGGGGGCCTCGTCGGCGGCGCCGGGGTCGGAGGAGGCGATGGGGGGATGGCGCCTAGCGGGGGGCGCCGGGGGCTGCCGAGGGGCTCCGTCGGGGGGCTCCGTCGGCCTCGGCTCCGTCGGCCTCGGCTGCTGCTGCTGGCGGGTTGGCTGCTCTCGCTCTCGGCCACCTTCCTGGGCTACAGCCTGCTCCTGGCCTGCTGCCCCGGGCCGCCCCCTGCCCCCCCGGAGGCCCCGGCAGCCTTGGCCCCCTCGGAGGACCAGTGCCTCCCGGCCGCCGTCCACCACAAGAGGCTCCTGCAGGAGAAGCGGCGCCCCTGCGGCCCCGGAGAAGCAGCGCCCGCGCCCAGGGCCGGCAACGCTTCCTCCTCCTCCTCGGGGCTCCGTTCCGGGCCTCGTCTCTGGCCGCCGGGGTCCGGGAGGCGGCTGCCGCAGGCGCTGATCGTCGGCGTGAAGAAGGGCGGCACCCGCGCCGTCCTGGAGTTCATCCGCGGCCACCCCTCCGTCCGCGCCCTCGGCACCGAGCCCCACTTCTTCGACCGGCACTTCCAGCGGGGCCTCGAGTGGTACAGGTCAGGCCCGGGGCTGGGGAAGGAAGGAGGGCCCTTTCGGCGGGTCTGCCTTCGTGCCAGGCGGACAGGAGCCCAGGGGGCCCCCTTCCTTCCAACCACTAGGCAGTACTGCCTACCAGGCGCCAGCCCCCTTTCCCTCTCGGCTGGGGTTGGTTCTTGTGTCTTTGCAACTTACTCTCCTGAGGTTTTCTGGGCCAGATTTGTCCAGAGGGCTTTTGCCTTGGCTTGACCAGAGTCACCAGCGCCTGACAGGGCCAAGGCAGAGGCCCAGTCCAGCACTCAGACCACTAGGCCAGGCTGCCTGCAAGGCCTCAGAGGTGGTCAGGGGTCGAGGCAGTGGGCTCCCCCCAAGGTTTCCAAAAAAGAGGCTGGGGAAGGACAGGGCTCTTGCCCATCAAACCCCCCCCCCCCCTTTCAGCCCCATTGACTTACATTCTTTTTCTAGACAGAGCTTGATATTGGTTTAACCATCAAAAGGCACATCCAAGCAGATGCAAAATTCTGGGACTCTCTGGCTGCATCCATACTGGAGAGATAACCCGGTTTGGCACTGCTTTAACTCTTTTCTGGCTCAAGGCTATGGCATTCTGGGAGTTGGAGTATGTTGTGGGCCCAGAACGGAGCTCTCCTTGAGCCAGGACAGTTAAAGCAGTGCCAAAACAGGTTATTTCTCCAGTGCGGATGCAACCCCACAGGGCTACGTTCCTAGTCCTTGCAGCTTTCCATTGCTCTCTGCCTTCTTAGTCTGCCATGCTTCCTGCCTTCCAGTTCATAGAGCCACAGTGTTGGGTCCTTGTGCCATTTGGCATCCGAACACACTGCCACACTTCCCTGGCCCTAGCCAGACCCTTCCTTTCAGGCTCCCAAGGAATTTGGGGAACCCCTGGTGAGAGAAACCCACCCTCACCGCCTCCAGACCCATTTTTAAGCCCAGCGACTCTAGCACCGAGAGGAACGGAGTGGCGTCCGTTTTTGCCTGGTGTCGGAAGCCTGCCAAGCTAAACACTTCATTTTCCTGCTGACAAGTGACTAAAGCCCAGGATTACCCAGGGGCTGGCTGGCACTCTGCGCGCGGAGAGTTGGGTCCCTGCCACGCACACCAGAGACAAGCCTAAACAAATATTTACCCTGCTGTGTTGCAAATCCAGGGGCGGTGGGAAGCCTGGCACTGGCAGCGGTGGGTGGGTGGGCATGCGGGGGGTGCCAAGCGAAAGCCACCAGCCTGCACTTGGGGGAGCCATTCTCTCTTTTAGATGCATGTCAAGACATACACATTGCATGCCAGGTGAGCAACCTATTTCAAACCACAACAGTCCTGTTGGCCACCATTGGAGGAGACCCATCGCCTGAATTGGAAGAGGTCTACCTGCAAGGGTTGGTGGGTCTCATGCAGATGGGGCTAACCAAGAGGATTTGTGTCAGTCAGTGGCATCGCAGCAATACCGACTGGGAGCATAGAGTGGGGGCTGTGGGGGTGGGAGAGGCATTGCTATTCATATATTTAGGCAGAGGGAATACATGAAAGAAGAGGAGGAAGGGGTGAGCCCAGTGTTCCTTCCTCGCAAGGCAGTTGCAGACTGGGTCTCTCTCTGGAGAGCGCATGGTGGCCGAAGCTGCAAACCCACCCGCCCACCTGGGCATGGCTGGTCCCCTGCACCCATGAGTACCCAAAGAAAGAATGGGTTCATTCCTTTCTTCCTTGTAGAAGTTTTGCACTGCTGCCATTTCCCAGAGGTTTTGTCCTAAATGGGTCTGGTGCCCTTTCACTTCTCTGCCCGGTGGAATGGAGGCAAGGGGTGGATGGTGAGAAATTGTTGGGCAAGATGACAATTCCTTTCCTCCATCCACCACAGTGTCCCACTGAAAACTGGGTTCCTGGGCTCTCCTTTGGTGGGGAGTGGGTCCACCTGCATTTTCGTCAAAGCCGCTCCACGGGGGTCGCGTGGCCTGGCAAGATTCCCACCCGCCTCTGCCACTGTTGTGCCTTCTGCTTCCTTTCGGGAGAACTGTTCTTGCACCTTGTGCTTCCCCCGCACATTTGTGCACACTTTCTGTACATGCAGGCAGCCAGTTCACACCACTAGGCCATCCACCTCTTCTCCTGGCAATGCAACGCTTTTGCAGGAAATGTTTTCCCTGAGTCTGACCTTTCCCTCTGTGGCCTTCTATGGGTCCCAGGGACAGACAATTGACCCTTGCTTTCAGAATCCTTTCCTCTTGCACCCGACATCTGAGCCCTTCTCCTTCCAAGAAGTGAAATAGAATGTAAAGAAATTGTGTGTATATACATATACATACATATACATACATATATAAAATTAAAAATGGAAAGCCAGCATAGTGTAGTGATTTGAGCATTTGGATTATGACTCTGAAGACCAGGATTTGAATCCCAGGCAGCTCAGCCATATAAACCCACTGAGTGACCTTGGGCCAGAAGCCACACAATCTCAGCCTCGGAGGATGGCAATGGCAAACCCCTCTTTGAAAAAACTTGCAAAGAAAACCCTGTGATAGGCTTGCCTTAGGCTCACCATATGTCTGCAACGATGTGAAGGCACACAACAACATTAAAAATGATGGCGTACTAATAATGGAATCTTATGGTTAGCCCTAACTAGAGGAGACCCATTGCATCGGTGGGATGTACCTGACATTGGCACACTATTGAACAACTGGTGCTATGAGTGTGCTCCGCCTGGGAGATTAGAATTCAGACCAGTAAAAAGCAAAAAAGTCCCAATAAAAGCAGCAGTGCACTCTATTAAAAGCCTTTCCTTGTAAAATGTTTAGTCCTACAAAACCTACCAGGAAAAAAAAGGGGGGGGGATGGTCTTTGCTTCCAAGTGGAAGGAGAACAAGGCCATTGCAGGCTCCCTAGGAAGGAAAGTCATGAGGAGCAGCCACTGCCAAAGCTGCAGCTGCAGGGGATCTTCTTGTCTTTGGAGAGTGGGACAGCTGCAGACTGGCCTTCCTTCCCAGTGCTGGGATCCCCTCAAGGAATCTTTCCCAGAGCTCAGGACCTGGAGGCTCTTCTCTGGTCCTTAGGGGAAGAAGAAGGCATCTCAGGGTGAGAGCACTGCCTTGGAAAGCATGTGTCTCTGGATATATATATTTTTATCCTTTGCTAGACTTGGTAGTTTTTCTTTGAATGGCAAACTCAAACACACTAAAAATCAGGTTTAATGTACCTGCATAATTACATCACAGGGTGAATGTTGGGGTGACATGTGTCTCCCCTCGGCCCCATTTAGGGGCTGGTGTGATAATACACTAGCATTTCTAGTTCTTTAGGATCGTCCTCGTCGTCATCATCATTCCTATTGTCTAGTAGTTATTTTTTTGTTCTCCTCATCTCCAATTGTTGCATGGAACTGTGATCCCAGCACCCCCGTCTCACAATATCTGAGAGCCCCCGGTCTCCTTCCTATAATTTATGACCACATTTGTTTCGTATCTTTCATAATTGATTAGGAGCGGTGATTTTGTGGGTTTTTTAAATACACAAATGAATGGACTTAATCCTGGTGGAACTGAGCATTAATAAGCCCAGAGGTGGCCCATGAGGGACACAGCGCTTTTATGAATCTCCGATCGCCAGCCACTTATAAAGCTGTCCTCGGCTGATAGATGACCCAGACCTCCTTGCTTGCCATCGGAAGCTGGTCGGTGGCAGGGATCCCTGACATCGAATTAGCATCTTGCTGACACTGGTTGAACAATAAGAATCGTAACCTGGATTTATGAGGCCCAGTGCAACGCCAGCTGGGGGAAGAGGCAATTATGCCAAGGCATTAGCATTAGCCTTCGCCTTGCCCAGGATGCAGGTTGGCCAAGCCAGACATGCAGAACATGCTTGGTTCCTTTGGCCACAGAAGGGAGGGCAGAGCAGGTGCAGGGGATCATGTTTCGAGTTTTCCCTGCTTCATCCCGGCAGGGAAATTATTATTATATATGGTTTTTTGGGGGGGCTCTATGGCCATGTTCTAGAAGAGTTTATTCCTGACGTTTTGCCAGCATCTGTGGCTGGCATCTTCATTCATTCTTCTTTCTCTGAAGATGCCAGCCACAGATGCAGGTGAAACATCAGGAAGAAACTCTTCTAGAACATGGCCACAGAGCCAGAAAAACCCACAAAAAACTATGGATGCTGGCCATGAAAGCCTTCGACTCCACATTGAAATTGTTATTATTTCCCTTTCCTCCATAGCCGTGTGTGTACCTGCAGACATATGGGACGGAGAAGCATCCCTTGTAACCCAGAAGTGCCTGAGATTCCCACAGATACATAAAACCTGGGAAGTCTTTCTATGGAGCCCAGACACCCAGTTCCAAGGGGTTCATAAGAATAAAACCTTTTAGTAGCGCCAGAGCAAATGCGGTGGAAAAGTGTCGGACTAGGAGACTGTGAGACCAGGTTTGAATTCCTTGTCAGCTATGGAAAGCAATGGAATATGGAGAAATCTGGCCAAGACAACATTAGTAGTAGTATTGTGGTTTGAGTGTTGGACTAGCACTCTGGGAGGCTGGGGTTTGAATCCAGCCAGAGAAACCCAGCCTTGTGTAGCCTTGAGCAAGCCATGCTCCCTCAGCCTCAGAGGATCCTGAGAAGAAAATGTGCCCAGAATACCATAGGAGAGGGTTGCCAATGCCATAAGTCACAGTTGACTGGAAGGCAGAGAACAAGAAACCGGGAACAACAACATCATCTGTGCAATGTTGGCAGCAAGAGCTTCCCTCCCTCTCTTTGCAAGGAGGAAGATTTTGCATTGATATTGATCACCCCCCCCCCCCCCCAGCTAAGGAATGAGAGAGAATGAAGCAGAAAAGCCCAAGGAGGGCAACAGAAACACTCCATCCAGAGGGAACCCCACCTTCTCCCAGGTTCGCTTCAGGGCTTCAAGGAGCACTGAAGAGATGCCCCATGGCTGCTTTCTCCCCCTTTGCCCTTCAGAAAGGGGAGAAGAAAGAGTGTAAAAAGAGCATGGGAACATTTCTTTCTCCTTGGAGACAAAGAAGAGGAACCTCCTGACAGTAAGGTCTGTCCGACAGTGGAACAAACTCCCCCAGAGTGTAGTGGAGTCTTTAAGCAGAGGCTGGATGGCCATCTGTCAATGGGGATGCTTGGATGGAGAGTTCCTGCATGGCAGAAGAAAGGGGTTGGACTGGATCAGGGCCCTTTTTGGGATCTCTTCCAAGTTCCAACTCTACGATTCTATGAGGAGGGAGCAAGCTTGTTTTCTGCTGCTCCAGAGAATAGGACCCAATGGAGCAGTGGATGCAATTTGCAGGAAAAGAGATTCCAGTTCAGCATTAGGAGGAACCTCCTGACAGTAAGGCCTGTTACAGACTGCCAAAATAAAGCTGCTTCGGGTCTCTTTGGAGGTATGCTGTTTAAATGATGCATGTGTTCTAAGAATCCGGAAGCTGCACCAAAGCTGCACTCTAGTGCTTAGGAATGGAGTGTGGCTTTGGCACAACCTCTGGACTCTTAGGACCCATGCATCACTTAAATAGCATACCTCCAAAGAGACCCAAAGCAGCTTTATTTTGGCAGTCTGTAACAGGCCAAAGAGCTTTTTGGCAGAGGAAGATGCTTCTGCCTCAAAGGATGATGGAGTTCATGAAGTGTCCTGACCCTTTTCTTTAAAAAATGGGGGGGAAAGAAGAGGACGGAGTGGGAGGCAAGGCTTTGGTCTGTTGTCTTTGAAGCAACATCAGAATGAGCTCTGAGTGGGGGACCTTTTGTCTGAATCGCTGCTCTTGAGCCACTTGCAGATGAATTGATCCCGGCATTGTTGTTGTTTTCTTAAACTCAATTCACTCTGCTGCATGTTATTAGTTATATTCCTTACATTGTTTAAACATGGGCTGAGAATAGTGGAACCGGGATAAAGTTATTAATGAACTGATCAGCCTTTGATTCTGATTAATGAATTAATCAAAGGTTTGACTTTGCGTGGCAATTGGCTTATTTATTCATATTTATCATTGCACTGTATTAATTAACTTGTGCTTTCTGCATCTGGAATGGCTTTTTTAATTGATGTTTTTACCCATGAGCCGCATATTGATGGCCGAAGACTTGATTACTATTTAATGCTTCAAAAGAATGTAGCGTTTCCAACTTTTCCCTTGAACGCTCAATCTCACTCTCTCTAAGATATAGCTATTAAACTGGACTTTAAGATTTAAGGAGATGTGAAATGTTCTCAGGGTTTGGGACTGGGAACGGGCAAAAATAAGGCTTATTTCAGCAATTGGACAGAGAAGCTCAAATAATAAATCAATCAATTGCAAGAGTAGAAGAAGGTCGAGGACTCATCATTGGAAGCACCCAGAACTTGTTTTCATCCAAATTCAGAAAATCTGACTTAAGGATCACAACCTTTTAAAAAAGAAACCATTTTAATTATACAGAGGAGGCGATGCTGGGAGCCCCAGGAGTTAAAACGGTTCCTTGCACAACCTTTTCTTGCCTCTGAAGAACTTTTGAACAGATGTTAGAGCAAGGCTGCATCCACAATGCAGAAACAATCCAGGCTGGCTCCACTTTAATTGCCATGGCTCAATGCTATGAAATTCTGAGAATTGTAGTTTTGTGGGACATTTACCCTTCTCTGTCAGACAACCCTGGTGCCACAACAAACTATAAATCCCAGGATTCCATAGTGCTGAGCCATGGTGGCTAGTGTGCTGTCAAACTGGACTGTTTCTGCATGCAAACTGGACTGTTCCTGCATGCAAACTAGACTGTTTCTGCATGCAAACTGGGCTGTTTCTGCATGCAAACTGGGCTGTTTCTGCATGCAAACTGGGCTGTTTCTGCATGCAACCCATGTAAGAGCAGGGCCTGAAAAGAGGCACTTGAAGAACTGAAACAGAGTCAAACCATTTATTGGAATGTGACTTTGGAAAACCAGAGCAGGCTTCTGCTAGAACAGGAGAATAGAGAGGAGATAGACATTCAAATTAGGAAACATAATTGATATCTTAGAAGAAGGTGCAGGAGGATTTTAATTTTATTTTTAATGTTCAGTCTTGATAAGGATTGTACTGAACCTGAGGTTTATCTAAGTTATGTTTACAAGGATCGATAGCAATTAGGCCAGAAAGGAGAGAGCTTCTAGAGATGTGTTGGTTAGATTTATAGATTTGGAGTCACAGGACACAGTTGCGGAAGGTTTTCAAAAGAATTGTGGCGGGAACTGAGGCATCTATAGATATATATCACCTATTGCATTAAAATGGAGTAAGGGGATGAGGTTTTCAGCACAGCAATTATGCAGCATGTTTATGAAGTTTATAGTTCCGTATTTGAAGTGGTGAAAGGCTTCGGGTGGGAGCCGAAAGTACCGCTGCTAAAATAAAACAAGGCATTGATGGAGAAAAAGAGAAAATAAGGATAGGTGAGGAGCTGTTAAGGCTCTTCCCATGAAGGATAGTCTGTTGGGGTGCATTGTTACTTAGAAGTATGTTGATACTACATGAGGGCTGCATCCACACTGGAGAGATAATCCAGTTTGGCACAGTTTTAACTCTGTCTGGCTCAAGGCTATGGAATTCTGGGAGTTGGTTGTGGGGTCCAGAGCTCCGCTCCGCTCTGGGCCCCCAACAAACTCCCAGAATCCCATAGCCTTGAGCCAGGGCAGAGAAAGTGGTGCCAAACCAGGTTATTTCTCCAGTGTGGATGCAGCCAAGGGTTAGAGCATGGACCTTATTTTACTCCTGGCCTCCATGGGCCAGAAGAGGAGAAGAAGTTTTCCTTCATGGCTGCAAGGTACCTGTGGAGGGGTCAGTCCTGGCGCAGCCCCAGTGGAAAAAATACCGCCACACAGGTGGACGGGAAATAGCAAGGCTCTGGACACCCATCCAACATGTGGCAACAATTCTGGCAGCCGTAACCAAAGGGGGGAAGGCTACTTTCCCAAGCACTGGAAAAGAGGAGGAAGGCCTGAGAAACGGGAACCGGACCTCCGTCACCTTCTCCATCAGAGGAAGGAGACTGGAGTCATACGCTGTCTCAATTGGTGCCCATAGGAGCCCTCTGGGTAACAGCAGAGAAGCTTTGCTTTCGGCCTCTGCTTCCAGGGACTCTCTGAGGCCGCTGGCTTTGCACCTTCTCCACTCTGTGAATTTCAACATGGAGAAATGTAAATGCACAGATATAGGATGGGGGACAACTGGCTGAATGAGAGACTTATACATGTGAAAGGGATCTAGGAGTCCAAGTAGACCACAAGTTGAACATGAGCCAACAGTGTGATGTGGCAGCTAACAAGGCCAATGCAATTTTAGGCTTCATCAATAAAAGTAAAGTGTCTAGATCAAGAGAAGTAATAGTCCCACTCTATTCTGCTTTGTTCAGGCCCCACCTGGAATACTGTATCCAGTTCTGGGCACCACAATTCAAAAAGGACATTGAGAAACTGGAGCGTGTCCAAAGGAGAGCGACTAAAATGGTGAAGGGTCTGGAAACAATGCCCCATGAGGAAAGACTCAGGGAACTGGGGATGTTTAGTCTGAAGAAGAGAAGGTTAAGAGGTAATATGAGAGCCCTGTTTAAATACTTGAAGGGATGTCATATTGAGGAGGGAGCAAGCTTGCTTTCTGCTGCTCCAGAGAACAGGAGACAATGGAGGAATGGATGCAAGCTCCAGGAAAAGAGATTCCAGCTCAACATTAGGAGGAACTATTCGACAGTGGAACACACTCCTTCCTTGAAGTGTAGTGGAGTCTCCTTCCTTAGAGGTTTTTAAGCAGAAGCTGGATGGCCATCTGTCAATGGTGATGCTTTGATGGGAGTTCCTGCATGGCAGAATGGGGTTGGACTGGATGGCCCTTGCACTCTCTTCCAACTCTATGATTCTATGATTCACTCCAAGGAGGACTGGAGAAGGATGGCATGTTCTCAGCCAGTCCTTCCAGATTCTTGTGGAAATGCCAGCGGAGAGCATAGGTCCAGGGGTGGGCACCCTGAGCCTCCCTTGTGCCAAGGCAGTGCCAGCTGAAAAGCAGGTCTTCCCCATCTCCATCCATCCATGCTCTAAACCATGCTCCTCTCTGGAGCCAGTGGGAGCCCAGCTGGGAACTAACTACCAGAAGGGAGCAAGTGATATGCTCTACTTCTGATCAGAGGCCCAAGATAATAAAATCACAGGGGGGATCTTGAGAGACAGAAAGGGTTCTGTGGAGTCGAAGGCTCTCATGACTGGCATCCATAGCTTTTTGTGGGTTCTTCAGGCTATGTGGCCATGTTCTAGAAGAGTTTATTCCTGACGTTTCGCCAGCATCTGTGGCTGGCATCTTCAGATTCTGCTTTCATCTCTCAGACAGTGGAAGGCCTTTGGAAATGGGAGGATTTGAGAGCATTGAGCAGGTCAGACTCAGGCCCTTCATGAAATAGAGATCCCCCTTACCTGCCTTATATGAATGTAAAAGAGAACAAAGAAACTGGAAACCATTGTGGAGGGGTGGCTCAGGGGGCAGGGACTGTTCTCCAGTCAATAAATCTCACCAAATCCCTCCATTTCTCTGCCTGCAGGCGCCTGATGCCCCGCTCTTTGGAGACCCAGATCACCATGGAGAAGACCCCCAGCTACTTTGTCACCCGGGAGGCCCCCCAGCGCATCTTCAACATGTCGCGGGAGACCAAGCTGATCGTGGTGGTGAGGAACCCGGTCACCCGGGCCATTTCAGACTACACCCAGACCCTCTCTAAGAAGCCCGACATCCCCAGTTTCGAGGGCCTCTCCTTCCGCAACCGCAGCCTGGGCCTGGTGGACACCTCCTGGAGCGCCATTCGCATTGGACTCTACGCAGTGCACCTGGAGAGCTGGCTGCACTATTTCCCACTCTCCCAGATGCACTTTGTCAGTGGGGAGAGGCTGATCACGGACCCGGCGGGCGAGATGGGCAAGATCCAGGACTTCCTGGGCATCAAGCGGCTGATCACCCAGAAGCACTTTTACTTCAACAAGACCAAGGGCTTCCCATGCTTGAAGAGGGCAGACGGGAGCAGCTTGCCACGCTGCCTGGGCAAGTCCAAGGGGAGGACCCACGTCCAGATCGACCCCGAAGTGATTGAGCAGCTGCAGGACTTCTATCGGCCCCACAACATCCGCTTCTATGAGACGGTTGGCCAGGACTTCCGGTGGGAGTAGGCGCCTTGGCAGCGCAAAGCAGCCACACGTGGCACTGGGCATCTGTCTTCCAAGGAGGGTCAGCCATGGGCCGGGTAACACCGGGGAGATCCCCCCTTCTTTCTCCTCTTCTGCACTGCCTCCGTCTATGTTTAGGCACTTTGGGCTGGAATTAATGCCCCAAAGTGCCAAGAGGTGGCACCCAAAGCCCCCTGGTTTGCTGGCACAGAATATAAGCCCCCTCCCTCCTTCCCTTTGGTTTGGCAAGTGGGCAGCTCAAAGGGGGAAGATGGGCTCCAGGGATCCCTTTTCAGTGGTGCAATCGGTACGTGACTATGCCCATGGATGGATTTTATTTTTCATAACAATGATATATAAGATAATGATATTTAAGATATATATTAATATAGTCTATAAAGATCACTGCCTAAGCACTGATTGGCACACCTGGCTACATCCACACTGTCACCGCTTTCACTACCCTGGCTCAAGGCTATGGAATTCTAGGAGGTGGAGTTTGTTGTGGGCCCAGAGCGGAGCAGAGCTCCACTCTGGCCCCCACAACATACTCCAACTCCCGGAATTCCATAGCCTTGAGCCACAATAAAGTGAAAGTGGTGCCAGACCAGGTGCCCCAGTCTGGCACTGCCCAGACCAGCCCTCCTTGCCCTTGCCCTGCCTTGCGTCTGGGGCTTCAGGGTACTGGCGGTCCCCCTCCCCACATCTTTACTCCCCTGCAGCCATTGGGACACATTGTGAGGAAGGGCTCCTTCTCGAGTGGGGTAGCCATTGTGGCACACCTCCCCATTCCTCTTTTTGTCAAGTCTTTGGCAAGAGCCCTGTGTGACCCAGAAGACACCAGGCTGCTTCCAGGGAGGCCTCCAAAGACGCGTGCACATACTCTCCCGCCCGACATCCCTGCCCTGCAAGTAAAGCACAGATCTCTCCTGTTACGGGTAACTTCAGTCACACAGCCCTGCACCCCTTTCCTTGTTCAGGATTGTGACTCTGCTCCCTTGTATCCTCACGTTCCTCTTATAAAATAATAACAACAATAATAATAAAAAACCCTCAAAACTCCATCTGGTCTCTGATAGAGATGTTTTTCTCTTGTGGGTGCAAACCTGGAGCATCTAACTGGGTTCCCTTCTCCGCCTCTCTCCAGACAAGAGGATTGTTCCCTGGCAGACTGGTCTTGGTGGTTCCTGGGCCAGTTAATCCATCCTGGCTTTTAGTGAGAACTCCAGAGGAGCTGCCAGGGCTCTATGTTCAGCATGAGAGCCATGTAATCATAGAATCATCTTTATCAATGACTTGGATGACAGAGTTGGGGGCATACTTAGCAAATTTGCAGATGACACAAAATTAGGAGGAGTAGCTAATACTCCAGAGGACAGGATCAAGATTCAAAATGGCTTGAATAGACTAGAAAGCTGGGCCAAAGCTAACAAAATGAAATTCAACACGGAGAAATGTAAGGTACTGCACTTAGGGCAAAAAAATGAAATGCACAGATATAGGATTATGGGGGACACCTGGCTGAACGAGAGACTTATACGTGTGAAAGGGTAGTAGTTATGTGGGGTGTAGTGGTTTCAATGTTAAACAAGGACTCGGGGTCCAAATCCTTATGGATACCCCCTGGGTGACTTTGGGCAACTGACACTTTCTCAGCCTCATAGGGGTTTGGGGGCACATACCATACCAGTTGACACCCCAGAGAAGTGGTTTACACTTAATGGGGTGCTACAACTGGAGGGACTGTTGTGGTTACTGGGCAGGCAAGAAGAGGTGCTGCCTTCCTTTCTTGTTTGCCCAGAAGCCATGCCATGCCCCAAAGTGGGTCCTCTGGAGGCCTGGTGCCACCCCCTTCAGCAAAACCCCTTCAGGTAGCCTGAAAAGCCTCCGTTGTTGTTGTTGTTGTTATTATTATTATTTTCTTTTTAAAAAGCAGGCTCCCAGTTCCAAGCCTCCCTTGCCCTGAGATGGCTGGTTACAGTTATAGCTGTGCTTTTATCCTTTTCCTCAAAAGTAAGTGCATTGATTTCTGATTACATTTTAAAGCGCACCATGAGTCCTGGCTTGTGAGGAATGATGTGGGATACACGCACACATACTTTAAAAATAATATTCGGGGGGGGGGGATCTGCTTGCTACATGCTGTAAACACATTCCTCCCCCATCCACTTTGTGGTTTTCTCCAGATTCAAAGCAGAAAAGGATGCAGCCACAGCACTAGGGCGATTTGCTCCTTTTTCTCCCCCTTTCAGTAAAGCCACAGCCCTACAACTAGGAAAGTCACTGAAATGAGTTGTAGCAGCCCCACTGCAAAAGGAGTGGCATCATCCCTCACTGGGTTATATCCCTCAGATTGCAATGCCTGGTGCCTTGGCTCCTGTCTCTGGGGCAGGAGGCCTCCACTGTTTTCTCCTGCAGCCAATTATGTTAAGCAGCTCACCAAAAAAGCAGGAGGGAAATAACCCTCCTGAAGATAATTGCCTTAACAATCGCTAGCCATACATTGAGAAAGGAATAAACAGTTGCATAACAAACAAAAACCCATCCCTTAAATGACAACCATCTCATCGTGTCCAAAAGCATCAATTAAGCACTCATTGCTATGCAGAGCGGCTCTCTTTGTCCTCTTTGGCAGGGTGACCCTTTCCTCTGGAAAGAGAGGCTAGCTCCTTCTCAGCTTGGGTTTTGTACCCTTCCTGGGAAACGGAGAGGACCACCTTTCTCTCCCCGTGGCTTCCCCTCCGGTTACGTGCCACCCAACATTTCACAGGTGAAAACCAGGACGCACACGAGGCCAAGAAGCATCAAAGTGACACAAATTATTAAGGAGGAGGAACAGGCTGGGAGAGGCTGCAGCCGTTTGCTTTTGCCTGAGCCATCTGGGAAAGGCAAGGGTCCATCCCCTCCACTCCTCTTAGCCCCCCTTTGAGTTAATGGAGTGCAAACCACTTTTGCTCTTTGAATGCAATTTGCAGCCATTAAAGTTAAGGCAAAGGGGGAAAGTGGGAGATGAGGGAAAGGGAAATTGGGAGATTTTAAAGGCAGCTGAAAAAGTGGGATCGGGGAATTGGGGGAGAGGGCCCCACTGGCTCTTACTCCGAAACCCCCATTGGGACCACCAGCCCTACAGCTTTCCTGGATGGGAAACTCCAGTCTGACCCACAGAGGAACCAAGGCTGCGGCAAAAGCCACACTCCAGCAGTATCAATATATCGATCGATAAATAAATAAATAAATAAATAAATAAAAACCAGTAAAACAGGAGTGATTTGGTGCTATTAATAAGTAGCAAAGCTTCCTGGCCCTTTGGACTGAGAAGGAGTTGATCCTTGCATAGCAACGCATTTAATGCTTCTCACGATGCATTCACTTACGAGGCAAATTTGGTGCAGGAATTGTGAAGGATCTGGACCTCGGTATGAGCCAGGCCTCAGAACCAAGAACATTAGGAAGGCTGCGAAGCATGACTTTGAGCATAGGCAGAGTGATTTCTTCCCTCAGAGCTCAGGCTGCCTTTTGCAAGAGGGACTTCTGGGAGGGAGGGATCCTGGCAGTCTTGAAACCCCCGGGTGGAACTGAAACCTCCAAAATTGGAAGGTAAACCCCTGGAGCCCCCACCCCACCTCAGCCAAAAAAATAACCCTCACCTAAACCTGATGGAGGACATTCGCCACCTGGTCCAACTGGGGGCCCTTCCTCTTTGGCAGCCCCCTCCTTCCAAGGGGCCTTAAGTGGGGAAGGGGGCTGGTGGGGGGGCAGAGTGACAGGAGCCCCCCCCCCCAATGGCACACGAGGGCAAGGGACACATCTAGGCACGCTCCGCTGTGATGCCACTCATACCAAGCAAAATGGCTGACACCAGATGGATGACGGGTGTGTGTGCGCGTAGTAAGTGCATCAGGAGGGGAGGCAATGCGCCAACCCAGAGGAACTGGCAGGAAGATTCATCCTTCCCTGGCAAACACAGGGATGCAGCAGCACTTGAAGACCTTTGGATGCATTCTGCCATCAGCCACATGGTCAGAGAAGGCAAGCGGCTTGGGCAAAGCGAGCAGAAGGCAAGGACTGGACCAGGGGCAGGAGTGGCACATCAGCATCTTCAGCATCATCTTTATCTTTATTTACAGCCTACTCTTTCCCCCAAAACTGGAACATTACACTTTAAAAGGCAGTCATGGCTGGTGGCCATCCAAACTTTGGCTCCTGGTGGCATTTTGCACTCCCTCTGGGCATACCTTCCATGGTGACCCTCAAAGGGATTGGCTTTCAGGGATTTGACATTCCCCTGGTTGGGTCCAGACTGTAAGTGTGGAATTGCTCTGAAATGCCTGCAGTTGGCCTGTTTTGTCCTATACATTTCTAACTGGATTTTGCATTCTTGTCGCAAACGTCCCTGAAAACCTGGTTGGGGGGGCAACCTATCAGTACTTAAAACCAATCCAGCTTTTGCTGGGAAATCAAACTCCCTGGCTTCCAGCAAAACCTTCTCACAAGGAAAAGGACGCACGCTCTGCCAGGAGATGCTAATGAAGTTCAACTGGAAAGCATAAAGCCAGTTTGGGGCTTAAAAGCTGGATCATCTGAGCACCCAGCAACTGCTGCTCTTTGGAGAGAAAATGCAGGCTGAGATGTACAGGACGGCTGTGCAGATGGGATATGTAGTCTAGTCTGCTGCCAAAGCTGGCCTTCCCAGATAAGTACCCCTGTGATGTGGTCATCCAAACTCTGTTTAAATGCCACTCTGTCTTCTGCATGACCACCCTGCAGATATTTAGAGAAGGCTCTCATCTTGTCCCCTTGAAGTCTTCTCTTCTCCAAGCTAAACATAACCGGCTCCTTCAGTCCTTCCTCCTTAGGCTTGCTTGCCAGACCTTTGACCCTCCTGGTCTCCCCTCTTTGGACAGGTCTCAGCTGGTCAGTGTCTTTCTTGGGGTGCTGAGGAGCAAACCCTGCCATCCCAGCTTCAATCTTAAAAGCCCTGAACCCTATCTCCTCCACAGGTCCATGGACACCTCCTACTAACCCCACTATGGCTTCTCCAATGCTGCCCCCCAAGTGAGAATGGGGAGCCCCCATTCTCCCCATCCAGAAAGATCATCTGCACCCTAGAACCCCCAAATTAGAAGTGGCAGCTGCCAGGAGAAAAAGGCCTTCAGAGGCATCAGGAACAAAGAAGCCAGGAAGAGCTTTTTAAAAAACACAGGCATCAAAAAATAATTGATGCCCAATTCCTTGTTAGTGAGAAAATGTGAAAGCAGCTAATGATCTTATGCCATGATCTATAATTCATAGCCAGCAAGAGAGCTTTGAATAGTCCCTGCCAGTTTGGCTCGATTTTGTGTCTCATTTATAAATGGGGCATTTTATTTTGGATGGGGGCGGGCGAGGGATGGGGGCAATGATACCCATCCGCTCCTCGCTCCTCTTGGCCATGAGAATCTCCAGACGGCTCTGAAATATCTCCAGAGATGCAGACGTGCTCCAAGAGGCCCCTTTGCTAGCTGGGTTTCTGGTGATCTGCAACCAGGACAAGGCAGGTATGGCCCTTTCTGTGCCCAAAAGGAGCAAAGCCAGTGGGACTGGAGGGCCATGCAGCTGGAAGGCTTTCCTCCAGAGGCTTGGATCAGGCACACTCCTGAGGCTGAATCTGCACTGCAGAAATAATGCAGTTTGACACCGCTTTATCTGCCGTGGCTCAATGCTATGGAATTCTGAGATTTATAGTTTGCTGTGGCACCAGAGCTTTCTGACAGAGAAGGCTAAATGTCTCACAAAACTACAAATTCCAGGATTCCAAGCATTGAGCCACAACAATTAAAGTGGTGTCAAACTGCCCTTTTTCCTCAGTGCAGATGCAGCCAGGGGTCTTTTACTGTGCATGTAAACAAGGGCATGATTCCAGCCACATTCATGCCAGAAAGCCCTTACATGCCAACCGCCTTGATTTGTCTGCTTCTTATACCTGCTGCTTTCCTTGGCTCCATTAGGATGATGCGGTTTTATTGTTTTTATTGCATTTGGAAGTCAGTTTGGATCATCCTGTTGTACTGTACTTCCTTTTGAATGTGTTTTTCAATTACTTCTTAATTCACCAGCGTTGTGATGGCATAGCTGGCTTAATTGCTTTTTAACACAGCATCCTTTGGTACCAGGACATGTTTTGATCTATTTTTATCTGTATCTGTTTTACTTTAGTTCTAAGCTGATTGGGCTCCTGTTTGGGGAGAAAAGGCAGGAGTCAATGCGCACAAATACAAACACACACAGCCCTGACTCAGTCAAGAATGTAGAGCAATGCTTAAAATGCTTAATTAAACAAACTAGGTTTTATTAAGTTCAGAGCCTTGTCACTCTGGTCTGTGAAAGACATGGGCCGGCACTGACCCATGTTGAACCACCATTTTCATTAGACTGGTTTCAACCAGCTTGCTGCTGCATTGCCTAGTGAGCATGAATTTGGAAAAGAGAAATTGGCGAGGAGGCAGCTCATTGCAAAATTATGGGTAGTTCCCACAAACACTGCACCCCACAACTTACAAAGCGGCCCACATTGGGCTCTGAGCTGGTTTGGGATCTGGCTGTTCTAGTGCTGGAAGCAGCAACCAAAACCCATAGTAAATGCGGGACTGAACAAAGCAACACCACTGGTGTATTCACATGTGGGACTGTGGGAGAGAAACAGGTGCACCAAAAGACACTTGCCACAATTGCCCACCAACATCAGGCTCTGCCCATCAGTTCCCATAATCGTGCATTTCCAGTTTTCCCTTTCCAGCTGCCTGTTGGGTCTGGGCTCCGCAAACTGGGCAGAGTGTTGAACTGGTCCCACTGGAAACCAAGTTGACAGGCAGAACACTTTCGTTCCTGGTACATTTGGAAGCAGGGAGAGAGAGAATGGCTCAGTTCATTTAAGAGGAGAAATGCCACCAGCAATCTTTTATTAATGTTACTTCTAATGGAATCCTTTGAAGAGAAAACTCGCTCCTTGAGAGCCAGCTGAGGAGGGGGCAGAAGCCCACTGGGGACCCCCAAACCAGGCCAGGCCCCTTCCTCCCACTCTGTCCCTCTCTGGGATGGATGCACACGGGGAGAAGGGGGGTTAGTCCAGCAAGAAAAAATGGCACTCATTGGTCAGGGCCCTGTTAGTGACTCAGATAGGCGCTCAGCGCACTGGGCATGCAAAGTGATTTTCCTGGACAATGTGCAAGTGGGACAACTGCATATTAAAGCACAGTATGCCTGTGCATTGCCTCAGTTCATTGCCTTTTTGCACTGTGTGTTGCAATTGCACAGGGGTCCCCAGCCGTCCTGCCCCATGTCAAAAAGAGCTTACAGCAAGGCACAGACAGAGGTGGTCTTGGGGGGGGGGAATCATCTTGAGAAAGCCCCATGTGTCTGGGAGACCCACCCAGGAAGCTTTGCAAACCCACTCTGCCGTTGGGCTGGATTTAGTTTTACCACAAAAACGCTGCTCAGAGCGCACACGCGCACACTCACAAGCCACCCGTTAATGGGTTCTGAAATCAATGGACAGCAGAGCCACATTGCTGCAAAACAAGCAAATTATCCCCAGTGCCAGTTGGCAACGGGGGCTCTTAGGTCCACACCTTCTTCCATCAAGAGAGCTGGCCTCATCCTGGCAGCCGGGTGCAGGTTCAAGTCCTCATCCTCTTCCTCCCTGGCAGCCGAGTCAAACAAGGGCCGGAGCAGCTGCCCTTTTAGGTCTGATTGGCAACAGCCCTGTGTCACTTGAGAGTCCACCACCTTCTTTGACCTGTAAAGCCCAGCTCCAAATTATCTGAAGGACTGCAGTGTGCCAGCCTGGGCATGTTTTGGGATTGGCTGGGAAGCCCTTCTTCTCTCCGTCTCGCCACCTTTGCAGGTGCATCTGGTGAACAGCACAATTACAGAAAGGGACCGCACTCGGACGGTGCCACCACTGGACCCAGCAATACTTTGCAGATTCCTAGATTCTTGGATAGAATCTTAACCATTGATGGTCCACAACTCCTGTTGATAACACCAAGGGGGCTGTGAAGCTGATGACAACAAACTACAACAACAACTCCCCTTTTCTTCCTTCTTGGCTGCACCAACCCCAGGTTGGATGGGTGATGCCTTCAAGCAGCTGAAATGGACCTGTGGGACCTCTGAGAGTACCTCCTGGACAAGCGCTGAGAGCATCGTGCCCCTTGGACTAAGTGTATTCCCCCCATTGGGATTAAGAGCTAAAAAGGAGAGGAGAGGAAATTAAATTCAAAATGGGATGGTTGGCCGAGAAGGAGGTTTGCCTCTTGGGCTTAGTGGGCACAGCAATGGAGCAGAGCCGGCTCAAGGGGACCTTGGTTGTGTATCTGTGCAAATGCCAGGATGCTCCCATGGATTCCACAGGGTTTTCTCAAGCAAGGGATCCTCAGAGGTGGTTTTGCCAGTTCTATTCTCTAAAATATAGCCTACAGCACCTGGGCATACAATCAAAAGGAAGGAAGGAAGGAAGGAAGGAAGGAAGGAAGGAAAGTTGAACAGGACAATATTGTGGGGCAGAAGGGGGCAGATCCAACTACACTTTGTGCATCACTGGGATCGCTCGCAGCCCCCCTCCTCTGCCACAGCTGAACAATACCTCTCCAGGCCTCTTTTGTGGCTCTGGCACGGCAGGCAGATCCCCCCCCCCATCCACACAGCGCCTGATCGCATCAAGAGTGCTCTGGCCCCTGCCTCCAGCCCTGAAGGCCCTAGCATGGCCCAGCCATTCCCTCCCAACAGCAGCAGCCAGGGAGGACTTGTATGTTAGGGCACAGCAGGCACAGGGCAAGGTTTGTGCCAAGCAGCAGGGACTAAAGAGGCCTCCCATGTGGCAACAACAGCAGCCCTTGACAGCCAGGAGCAGCACACCCCGACCCCTGGCAGCCCACAGCGACACACACGACACGCACACAAGCCTAAATGGCAGCATTCAAAAGGAAAGGAGGGGAGTGAGAGGCACACAGCCCTCTGTCAGTGGAAGGCATCCAGGCTGCGCTGCTAAGGCCTTGGCCCACCTCCCTGGCCCCCGTTTGCACTGGAATGGTTGCCCAGGGCCAGCTCCCCATGGAAGAGGCTGCCTGCCTTGCTGGGGGTGGAAGGCCCACGTGGATTCAGGGGCGATCCATGCCAAGACATGCCAAGCCCCACCAGCTGCTTCTCCCAACAATGTTGCTCCCTGGGCCCTTTGCCCTTTTTCTCTGGGTGGCTTTCCAACATGTTTGCCTGGAAAGCACATGTGGGGCAGCCAGACAGATCTCCAAGGGGTAACTTTTTGGCCAAATGTGAGAAGTCATGCAGGTGTAACACCTCACAAGATCAGCCATGAAGTCTGGGTTGGTTGGTTCCTCCAGAAGAGTCTCAGATCTAAAGTGATGCTGCATGCTTCTCATGTCTCTCTGGCCCCACAAAAAGATCCCAAAAGAGGCAATGGATGTTAGGAAATGACGTGTATGAGACCACAAGATAGAGCTGTAGCAGAACCTATTACAGTTCCAGTGGCAGTTGACAATTGACACTTGAATTATGGAATGTTGATGCTGTCAGTCCTTCAGAGAGAGTGTGTCAGTTATGACAGTTGCTGTTAGAGTAACTGCCTCTCTGTTTTGTTATGGTTGTTTGGTTGGCAAAGTAACTTATTTATTAAAGTAACTTATTTATTAATGCCCTCATGTAGTGAAGGCTTGAAGTGCTCTTGTCGGTATTTCTCAAGCCGGGAGCTCAAGGCTGTGTGCAGTGGTGAAGAAATATTTTCCTTCTTGGCCTGAATACCTTTGCAGACATCTCTTCAGATTCCTTCTTCCTGGCGTCCTGTCGACGTGGTTCAATTCTGCAGGTGGTTGTGGTGGACACAGCGTGTCTTTCCACGCCCTAACAATGGACCCCCCCAGGCAAGGGAAGGAGGATCCACTAAGGACTTGGGCTCAGTTGTTAAGTATTCTCCCCAAAGCAAATGGACTAGCAAATGCTTAATTCACCAGACTCTGTGCTGGAATCCAAAATGTTGCCTGAAATAAGTGTACTGGTTTATTCCTAATTCACCAGAATGTGGTCATATTTTTTTAAAATGTATTGTAATATTTCATAGCAATTTAACAATAAGAAGGAAAAAGGAAAGAGAAAGGAAAGGGGGAAGTGTAAAAGAGAAATGCATTGTGCCAAATAAGAATCTCTGGACACTTGTTGCACAGCTGTGAAATCAAAGGTTAAGAAATGGAAGTGGCACATGGATAATCTCTATGGGTCCCCTCCACTCTTTGGACACTCAAAGGGGTCTTTGAGGCACAAATCCCACCACAACTCTCTCTTTGTCTCTTTCTCTCTCACCCCTCCCTCATGGCTTCCCTCTCACAACACATTGTCGAGGAATGGATCAATGTGAGCAAACTAATGCCAGTTTTTGTTTTTATTTCCCCACACACAAATCCCCCCCCCCAACCCCCCCCCCCCCCCGTCTCTCTTTATTACTGAGTGACCTCCAGCCAGCCATTAGCCCAATGGATGCTGCGAGAGTGTTTGGCATAACTAATGATGCTGGACTGCAACCAGAGAGACCTACAAACACACCAGCAGCTGCCCATCCATCCGTGGCCCCACACTCTAAAAGCTAGAAGTTTAGGCACAGGGCAGCCGGAGGGAGAAGGAGAGGGGCAGAAGGAAGGTGTGGCAAAATGGGGCTTCTGGGGCTCAGGTCAGTCAGTCAGTCAATGGAGTCTGGTCTGCTGAGGCTCCTCAGAGATGCTTCCCAGTAGACCTGCCTCCCGCTCTCTTCTCCGATCCCTGGCATTGGAAAGGATCCTCCAAAGCCTCCATGCCACCAGAGCACTGGAGAGAAGTGGCTGCCCCACCTCTGCTGCAAAACCTCCAGCGGTGGGGATTCTGTTGCAAGCAGGACACTTGTGGCTGGCACAGAAGGAATAGTTCTCCTCTATGGACAGCCCCAGGGGATCGGGCCCCAAGGCCTTGAGGCACTGCGGATGCTGTGCACAGCCATCTGGCCGTCTTTTTTGGGCTGGGTGCAGAGGGCCTTCCATCCCAGAACCACAGCGTTGGAAGGGATCCCGAGGGTTAGCTAATCCAACTCCATTCTGCCATTTGTTGTTGTTGTGTCTTTGAGTTGTTTCCCATTTTTGGCAATGCTAAAGCAAGCCTATCACTGGGTTTTCTGGGGCTGAGAGTGTGTGACTCATCCAAGATCACACAGTGGTTCCCATGGCTGAGCAAGAAACCAGATCCTGATCTCTAGAATTGTGGTCCAACGCAGCAATGCACTCCTGAAAGATGCCATCCAACCTCAGTCCGAAGACCTCCAGAGCAGGAGAGCCCACCTTCATCCACTGAGGCATCAGCCCTTTCCATTCTCTGAAAGTCAAGCGGTTCTTCCTCATGTTGAGGTTGAATCTTTTTCCTTGTCATTTGAACCCACTTCTTCTTGGGGGCAGCAGAAAACAAGCTGGCTCTGTGGCATCCAAAGCATCCAGATATCCAAAGATGGCCTTGCTTTTCTGCTTTGTTAAAATGAAGCTGGCAGGACCAATCCCAGGAGCAGCACCTGTCATCCTCTCTCCCTAAGTACTCCTGATCTCTTTCCCCAGGAAACATGGGGCTGGCGGGTGTTGTGTGTGTGGGTCAGCCCTTGATCCCCACCACCACAACCCACAAGAGCCCTAATAATCCCATTTGTACACACACACTCTGAAAAGGGGCCTTGGCGCAGAGGCCTTGTTGTGGGGAGATTCATGGAGGCGATCAGTGGGGAATTTCATCAGGGCAATGTTTCAGCAACAAACTCAAGAGTAGATTTATTACTCAGCAAATAAATAGCAGTGGAGGTTTATTTTGCTCACTTGGGAAGGGACGGGGATGTAAGCAAAAATATTAAAAATAAAACAGATTAAATTCTACTTTAATTGACCTTTGATTCTTGGCGTAATGCACTCCCCCCCCAGCCGCCATGCTGTTGCGCCAGCCTTTAATTTCTTCTGGCGGAGCGGCTGTGCTCCGTGATTCATCCTGTCCTGAGGCAAAGCACACACTGTAATTGCTTTTTAACTTCCTGGAATGTCAGAGCCAGGATTGAAATTTTACGTATCGCTCCTCCGCCCCCCTCCAAACGCCCCCCCAGCCACCGCCACAGAAACTCAACGGCGGCTTTAATAATAACATTGCACAAAAAGAGGCAGATTTACAGTGCCAGAAAAATGTAATCAAATTTCCAGTGGGAAAGCAATAAGTCCAAATGCTGGTTTTCATTTGGAAGCTTGCTAGATAAACGTGGCCTCACCTGCACAGCCAAAAAAAAAAAAAACACTGCAAAATAATGTCCACCCCTCTCTGCAACATGGCTGGGGGGACCATGATCTCAAATAACGGCGTTTGAGAGGCTGGAGTGGACAGCCACAGGTGGGCTTCTTGTGGCCCAGCCAGAGAGAGAAGTGGACGTGGCCGGCCCTGGTGCTTCTGCCTCTCTCTGGCCACGGAGATGGCCCACACTGGCAACCCTTGGGCAACTAGGCCTCTGAAAAGCGTTTGGGGAACTTTGCCAGTCCAAGGACCATGGGGCTCACTTGTTCAGAGAGCTTCACTCACTCTCTGCCCCTTTTCAGACACAGTTCCAAGTGCTGGCAATGTCCTCTATAACCCAGCTGTCCTACCCCGGCCATAGGAAATACATTGCTGTCTCAATGGAGGGTGGTGGAGTCCCCTTCTTTGGAGGCTGTTTTTGAGCAGAGGCTGGATGGCCATCTCTCCCAGCGAGGGCTTGGATGGTGCCTTCCTGCATGGCAGAAGAAGGGGGTTGCAGAGGATGGCCTCTTCCAACTCTAGGATCCTATGATTCCAGAGAGACTGGCATTCCCTCTTCCCCTACAGACCAACTGAGATAGGGAAAATGGCTTGGCAATGCCCGCCACACACAGGGACCATCCTGAGCCCAAGCGCTTGAGGGTCCACTCCAGAACACCCACCACTATCGCCACCCACAGACCTCTTGGGCAAGGTTGGGGGTATCTTTCACATGGAGAGCCAGATTTCATCCCAAGGACGTGCTTGGAGAGGGGACACAATGTGGCCATGGGCAGAGCCAAAGGCCACAAGAGGGCTAGGCCCAGAGTGCCAGCCATTTTGTAGCCCCAGCACCTCTTGCTGTCAGTCCCTGAGCCTCCGCAGGGGCATTTCATAAGGAAGATGCCACCCAACAATGGCATCACAGGGAATGGGTTGTGGCCATCTCAGGGACCGAAGGAGGGTCAGGGGGTTCCTACAACGTAGCTCTAAAGAAAGACCCTCAGAGAAAGGTTTCCCATTGGCTGGCCGGGGCTCTCTGAGATGGATGATGGCCCTGCTGCCAACTGGCTCTCCAATGGCTTTGGAGGCCACCGACCCTCTCCATCAAACGTAATTAAATGTGTTGCTATCGGGCCGTAGGTCACCTGCAAGCCTCTTTTTTGCCCACGTTCGCTCAGCCTTAGCAGACAATCTATATTCCTGAAGAAGGAGAGTATATCATCAGCTCATAACCAGAGATAAATCAAGGAGCAAATATTAAAAATGCTCACAGGTGGAAACCCGGCTGTTTGCAGGGGGCAAAGCCAGGCCTCCAAGGACTGCTGTGTTTATTGGGACTGCCCCAAACATACTGGAGGCCCCTGGAAGTGCCAGCCAGAGCTTTCCTTGCCCAGAAAAGCCAGCTGCCACTTTGGTGCTGGGGAGCACAGCCAAGATCAGACCCTGGATTTGCATAGCACACCTCTTTGCGTGTGGCATTATGCCCCGATTGCCCCCAGATGGGGATTCTCCCCTCCCATGAAATTATCCTTCTTTCTGACCCTAAACTTCTAGCTTTTAGATTAAGCCTCCAAAGGAATGGGCAAAAGGCACAGCAACTCAAGGTCCCCCAGTGTGTCTCCATGGCCAAATGCACATTCGAACCCTGGTCTCCAGAGTTCTAGTCCAGTGCTCAAATCACCACTTCACACCAGGCTCTAGTGTGAACTTTTAACAGTGCTATCCAGATTGCCTGAACCCCTCTTTCTCCTCCTCCTCCTCCTCCAAATAGGGCCAGCACTTCGGCTAGCTTAGGACTAAAACCCGGACCTGACACCCTCGTTAGTGCCACCCTTGTGAAATCCCTGTTGGCGAGGGTTCCTTGCCCAAGTCTTCCTTCCTTCCTTCCAGCTTGTCTTTTTCTTCCCACCATCTCCATGGCTGCTCCTCTTGGGGATGGAAGATGGGTCTTGAACATATTGAGCATTTCTCAGAACTATTTATCAGCCTTGTGACAAATGCCACTGTCAAGGGCTGCTGACGCTCTGTTTTGAACACTCCTCCCTCGAGTGCAGGCAGGACGGTGGGTGGGGGGGGGAGGCTCGAAGCAGCCGCCTCATCATTTTTTAATGCACTGCAGTCCTTTTGCCTTATGGAATATTGATGGCCCTCTCTCTTATTTATCAAACAAGCCAAGCTCCTCACGAGGCGGTGGGGTCACTCAGCCCTCCTCTGTGGGGCTGGCCAGGAGGCTGGAACACTGGGGCAGGGTGGGGAGAAAGGGCCTGGGGTCTCCTTTGCTTCTCCCAAGCCCACCCTTGGGAAGCCAGCCTGGGAAGGCAGGACAGCCCCCCCCCCTATTGTTTCTGGGCTGCTTTTTAGGGTGTCCAAGACGCTGGTTCTCTTGGAGATGGTGGCCTTCCATCTAGGTCCCTCCAGCGCTTTGGGGATATTGTTTAAAAGGACCCAGGATACCCTCCAAACTAGTTGCTTTTTCCTCCTTGGAAGCTGCAGGACTCTGTTTGTGGACAGGAAGGAGCCATCGGACCTTGAAAACCAAAGTACAAAAATTATGGATTCCCATCTGGCTTTCCAAAAGCATGCCAGGGTCTTATCTTATGGTTGATTTTCCTCTCTCCTGGCACTGAGATCCAAAGTCTTTACCTCCCTTGCCCTCCGGCATCCTCTGAAGGAGGCCCAGGGAATGCCTCTTCTCCTGGAATCCCATTAGGCTGGCAGCAGCCCATTTGTTCCAAGGAATTGCCACTTTTGCTGGGAGGCAGGAGGAAGGTTTTATGTTCCCATAAATTGTCAGCACTTGGTCCTCCGCCTCTGAAAGAGGAATCGATAGCCAGCCGAGGAGGAAAGTGCTGAGGGAGAGAAAGAGGGGTGCTAATTAGGGGAGGATTTAAGAGCCCGGGGTGGCTCTGGCAGCCTCTAAATGCAGGAGAATGGATAGGCCACCTCCCTGGACCCCCCCCCCCATGGCCCTGTACTGAATCACAGAGAGATGGCAAGGATGGTGGCAGCAGCATGGCTAGAGGGGGGCATGCCAGGAAGACCAAGAAGGGCACCAGGGAAGGTAGAGGCAGAGTGGGCACTGCCAGTCCACTGGGTAACTGGCACAGAATCCAGGAGGGTTGGAAGGGACCCCAAGGGATACCCCTTGCAGGAAGAAACAACTTCAGCACTCCTAAAAGATGCCCATCTGACCTCTGTTTAAAGCCACACGTGTATACACATGCAAACACAGAGAAATAGCAAGTAGGTTTGGGAGGAGACTATCACAGCTCAGCCTCTGGGAGGGAAGTCCGCCCACCTGCCAGCCAGGAACCCACCTACCTGTTGGATCACTTGACCTGTGGGCAACTAGCCTTCATGGGTGGCCATCATGTGTTTTCCAAATGCTGCAAGGCTGCGCTCTCCAGCAGTCCTTACCATTGGCTATGCCAGCTGACTGGGGCTGCTGGACATTACAGTCTAGCCTCATTTGGAGGAGGTTTGGGCTGGCCTAGAAAACAGCAGTCTTGCTAATGGTCTGTTGTCCAGTCCTGCTGGGATGGGATTCCCAGGGGTCTTGCACTACCAGGAAGGATGTGTCCTGCCTATCTCTCCTGAGAGCAACACAGCAGGTGAGTATACCAAGGAACAGCCCAGAGCAGGCCAAAGGCCACACAATGCCAGCCAGTCAGCCACAGCAAAGGGCAGAGGCAAGAGCACAATCACAAGGCAAGTCCAGAGGTCAGATAACCAGAGTCATGGATGCGTGAGCAAGGAGGAACAAAGCTGCAAGACTTGGCTGCAAAGAACCTCTGCAGCTGGAGGTCTTTTAAAAAGCCTCTGCTTCTCTCAGCTGAAACCTATTAGCTCTCCTAACTGGAGGCTCCTTGACCTGCCTTGGTTCCAGAGGTCCTAGTACCTGTAGCCTAGAGTGCATAGAGTCCATTTCTCCCCCTGCAACTTCATGCTGAGCCTCCTGAGACTGCGGATCCAGGCAGCCCCAGATCTGCCCCGTCTCAGCCTCTTCCTCTTCCATGTCTTCTGAGTCTGAGTCCTCTGCCTCTGCTTCAGGCCCAGGGCAGTCCATGACCAGATGTCCTGCAAACCAGTCCAGGAACTGTGCCAGCACACCAACAGAGACACAATTCTCTTCTCATTTGTAAGCCACTCTGAGAGCCTTTGTGGCTGAAGAGTGGGGTATAAATACTCCAACCAAATACTGGGAAGAAACAGGAGTCCTTCCAGTACTGAGGTGCCCGTTCTTAGGCACAATCCCAGCACTAACCTGGAAATGTTGAATGCCATATGGACACAATCCAGTCCTGATCCAGGCCCCCAATGCAGCCAGTTCACTTGCCCTATTGCCTGGGGATCCTTCACCTTATCCAGCGACCTAGATTGATTCTCTGCTCTTCATGTCTCTGACACAAACACACCTGGAAGAGTCAAGTGCCAACCCAAGATGCAATCCGGAACAGATTAATGCCCTCAAGTGCCCACTCAATACTCTTCCTGTTCTACCCAAAATGGCTCTTGCTCCCATAAAGGAGCCATAAAACTCCACCAAAATTAGAAAAATATTGGCCACTCTGATAAACAGTAAAACTATATTAGCTCTAATTTGGCACAGCCCAAGTCAGGATTAATATAGCTGTAATCCAATCACCTATAAATAAATGATGGCCTTGCACTTTAATATGACATCCATCACGACTGTTTTCCTATGATGGATAAAAGAGGGGGAGGCAGGAGGGGCTGGTAATAAAACCAGGGCTGGAGGGGCTCATCTCCATTTTGTGGTTGCAGCTAAGGTGAAGGAAGGAGCAAGCGGCAACACACCAGACTTGGAGAGCTCGTTTTCGTAGTCCACTCCTGCTAAAACACCACTACAAGAGAGAGAAAACCGGGTGAGAACTTTTTTCTATTAGGAAAGAAGGATGAAAATGCTAGAAATAACAGAACAGCCTCTATCCTGACCAGTGGATTCATCAGAAAGTAGGAAGTGTTCCCATTCTTCCACTTCTGAATTAAGCAGGAGCTTTTGGTTATAAATCCCATGTCACCACTCCGAACTTCCTTCCATGGTTATAAGTCCCTTCTCATCATTCCAAACTTCCTTTCTATTTTTCTGTTTCTTCTCAAACTCTGGGGAGCTAAAAATCTTTGCAGCAGTTCTGATTTCATAGAATCCTAGAACTGAAAAGGATCCCAGGGGCCTCCTAGTCCTTCCTCTGCCGCCAGTACAGGAATCCACAGTTAAACCATCCCTAAGAGATCCCCACCCTGCCTGTGACTTAAAAACCTTGCCAGGGCTGGGAGAAAACAGCTCAAGTGCTCAAAATGTATCAAAGTACGGAATCAATGCCAGGTGCGTCCATTAACCTTCAGAGAAAAGAACCGACACTCAGGGAAACTGACCACAGGGCAAGGCACAGTGGATGGAGGGTCTCTGCCAGTCCACACATGGAGAAAGCTCCTTGGCCCCAAGCAGCCACACTAGCCCTTGGCAAACCACTCTTGAATCATGATCCCTAATCCCCCAAATTGGCTTCCTAGGGGCGGCTGAAAGCCAAAGCAAAGCATCTTTCTCTTCTGGAGAGAAGCGACAGGCCCAGCCAGCGTGTGCCGGCAGAACCGCAGCACCTGGTGGAAAATTCACCCACACGCGTTTGTTGACTTGTAATAAATTTATTGTACTTTTATTACATTTTCCACTTTTGATCATCCAATACCTTGTATCCAAACTCCTCTTTCTGAAAGGAAATGATTTTTTTAAAACATAAAAATATAAATTCTGCATATTAAAAGTGCATACAAATAAATAAAAGGCATTGACACAGTCTCATGCACTTGCCCTCAAATAAGTTAAAACCCTCTTTATGGTACAATGGATCCACCCCAAGAAGAGACACAGCCTCCCTCCCAGAGTATTGTAGAGTTAAAAAACACTGAAATTTTGATAGTGATATCAAAGGGATGCGAGGGGCAGGGGGACGAGGACCCCAAAACATGCAGGTCCTCCTCAGATGGACGGGAGACTCTGGGGTTCGAGGCTCACCGTCTCAAGAAGGGGACTGGAAATTCAGTTTTAGCCAAAGGTGAGGCACAACTGGTAAGCAGCCTCTGCAATGGGTTCTCTGAAAGCTCCCAGTTCTGGCAAGCCTTCAGGGGCGGAGAGTGCTGCGCTCTTAACACCTGGAAAGATCTCCAAATTCCTTAATCAATGCGGCCCCCCCCCCAAATCAGGGCTATGGATGCCACCAAGCAGCAACACAGCCAAAAGGCATCACATTTCCATTTCATCCTTGGTTCTGCTAAATGCAACTCTCGCTGCCAATGGTTGTTGTTTTTTTTTAATTAAGAAAAACAACATCGTACTTTCATCTCACCACAGATTAAAATGAAATTTCAGTAGCCTTTGCAAATAAAGGTTGGCCCCTGACAAGTTGTGGCGGATTAATAGGCAAAGGATGGCAATAAGAGGAGGACTGCCACGGATATGCCTTGAAGTGGCCTCTGAAAGGAAAAAGGAATTCCAGATTGCAGCGAGGAGGAGCTGCCAGGATGGCCAAGGGGCACAGGACCTCTGTGCCCAGGAACCATGGCTGGGAGAGCCGGCTCCTTATCTCATGGCCTCTGAGCATTTGGCAACACAAGCCCCACGCTGGCCTCCTTCCCTAGAAGAGGGGTTCCCAACCTCTCAAGCAAGACCCCTTTGGAGCAGGAGGACCAATGCCAGGTGGGGAAAGGAAGCCCCTCTTTGCTGCCTCAAAAGACCCAGGACAGAAGTGGCTGCAGAAGAAAAGTCAACTAGGAGCTGCACCAAGATTTTGGGGTTCCTGCCAGAACCCCTTGCCTCTGGTTTAAGAACTGAGTTGAGTGACTAGCAAAGAAAGAATCTCCTTGCGTGCAAGAAGCAAAAGCCAACAGAAGTGAAAAACCAGGGCCTGCTGGGGTAGGGGGAGAGGTCCTCCAAGGGATGGCAGAGCACTCTGCTCCCAACACCGGGTACCTGGAATGCAAGGCCTGCTTGGGCTTTGGGAGAGCTGATTGCATAGTTAACAGGGGCATGCGCTGGGATGGAGGGGGGCAAGAGGGCAGCCCCATGCATACTGGCCTCCAGTGGGTTTCAGGGCAGGGGGAACAATGGCTGGCCATGCGTAGAAGTTCAGCTGAGGCCAAAAAGCCAGGGACAGGGGAATCACCATCTAAGCAACCTGTCCAACGCCACTGTGTTGAGCCACACATACATTGGAAAGACCTAAGCTAACGTGAGATGCTTCCTCGCCATGGTTACAAAAGGAGAGGCTGCTGTGGGCACCATCTTATCAGTCAAATACAGATGATGCAAAGGTGCTGCTCAGCTTACATATGTACGTATGTGTCTGTGTGCCTTCAAGTCACCTGCTGACTGATGCTGACCCCAAGGCAAGAAATCCTCAGAGAGTTTTTCCAGTTCCTTCCTCTGAAATAGAGCCTACAGCACTTGTGATTTGTTGGCGGACTCCCATCAGCATACAATTCCTTAACGGTGTACTTTGGATTTGTATAGGAAGCAACACTCTCCAGACAGCTAACCCTGCTGTGTGTGGGTGTGTGTGACTTCCGGAGGATGGAGGCCAACTCTCCTCTAGCCAGAAAGAGGGCAGGCAGGCCACTGTCTGTGGAATAAAGATACCTGGTTCCCTGCCACATGGGGGCGAAATTGAATAGGGGTTTGAGAGGGGGATGGATTGGGGACTTCCCTGCCTTCAGCCCCTCCCCAAGATTTCTACCAAGCTTCCCATAGGTTCATGCTGGATCAAGAAAGCATTGTGTCCAACGGAGACGACAACTCTGTCTTTTGGAAAATTCAGCACCAAAGACCAAAATGAGATGAGATCTACTGGCCTATAGACACAAGTGGGCACAACGCGGAGAGGCGCTGGACAAGACCCCCCCCCCGCTTTCCATCTGTACTTAATAGGAGCAGAGGCAGACCCCTGAAGGGGAGCCCACAGCAAGCCCCCTCCTGACACAGGCAAATTTAGCCCCCTCTTTATGCCAAGGGTGCCCAGGCTGGCAGGGGCTGATAGGAGCTAGAGTCCACCAGCAACCAGAAAGCTACAGGTCCCCTAGGCTGCAGATTCTTTAGCCTTCTGCATCATTCAGAATCATGGGGAACAGAGAGACAAAGCAAGGCTATTGCTCTTGTGCAGGTGGGGGAACTGGCTGCTTCTCCCTGGCTGAAAGACCATGGCATATTCCTGTTTCAAAGAACCCGATAGAATACAGTGGTACCTCGGGTTACGAAATTAATTCGTTCCGCCGCCGCTTTCGTAACCCGAAAAGCCTTCGCAAGCCGAAAACCCATAGGCGCTAATGGGGAAAAGCCGCGATTTCGTGTGAAATAGCGCCGAAAAGCACCAAAATTTTCTTCGTAACCCGAAATAACCTTCGTAACCCGGAACAGTTATTGCCTATGGGATTTTTTCGTATCCCGGAAATTTCGTAACGTGGGTATTTCGTATCCCGGGGTACCACTGTAAAGTCCAAGAGCTCCTAATCCTAGGTTTCTTTGGGTGTGGGGAAGCAGATGTTACCAAAAGGAGTCTGGCTGGAAAGAGTGTGGGCGTTTGGCCAGCTGCCTCTCCCAAGGGGCAAGCACCACCCATGGGCACTAAGAGAGAAGAGCTCTCCTGCCTCCCTTGGGGAGACCAGGACGCAGGGCAAGGGCCGTGCTGAGCCCAGGTGAAGAGAGGTGAGCCACCGAGAGCCAGGCTGAGCACCGTGGTGAGGGGAGGGCCTGGATTTTTTCAGCTATAACTGCTAAGCGGGAAGACAGAGGCAAAGGCATGCCTCCTCGGGATGGAACACAACACCCATTAGAGGGGCAAAGAGGCAGCTTCTTGAAGGCGCTGATGTGAGAATGCCCTCCACAAGCCCCACTGAAGCAGGCAGGCAGGTGGCTGAGGAAGGAAGGAAGGAAGGAAGGAAGGAAGGAAGGAAGGAAGGAAAGAAGGAGCTCAGAGCACCCAGAGGGACCCCAAGGGCAACAGCTGCATGGAGGTTATGGGGGGAGGCGTGTGAGCACACCACTGAGTTCAGCCAGCAATGTAGTACCACCCTCAAAGAGTATGCCTCACAGTGGGGATCCACTGCCAGAGCCACACAGTATACATGAGAAAGTGGATGAGGATGAGCAAGAGTGAGGAGAAGACACTTGGAGAAGCCTAGTTCCTGCTAGGACCCCCACACTAGCCCCCTTCCCTTCAGTGAGGGAGACAGCCACATGGCTGGCTGTGAAGACCCACCATGGAGAAGGCGAGCTGGGCAGGTTTGTGTGCAGAGTGCCAAGCATCTCTCTGGGCAGGGTGCAGAAGGCAGGCACACACACACACACACACACACACACCACACAAGGCTTGGGACCCTCACTTCCTGGCCCCCAAGCTGTTGGCTGGTCCCTCCCTCCTTCCCTCTCTTAAGCAGTGCAACCCTAGAATGGACACTAGAACAGATAAGGAGGCAAACAAGACCAGGCTTTAAAAAAAAACAACCAAAACAAAAGCCCCCCCCCCCAAAAAAAAACAAAAAAAAAACACCCCCAACACAAATCTGCTGGAATGAAAAAGAAAAGAACAAAAACAAACCTAAAGACAGACACCCCTCTATGAGAGAGAATGCACCTTTTTCCCAGCGTCTTCAGTTCCTTCCAGTACTGGCTGAGCGTTTACCTGAGAAACAACATTAGCATTGAGATATTGCCCTTCAAGAAGCTGGGGAGATGGGGGTGGGTGCAAGGTGGGGGGAGGCAGAAGGACCGCGGAGGACAACAACGCAGCCTTTCTTTTCACAGGTAACTGTGGCAGTTCAGCGCAGACCCCCAGAGAGAGCAAGATGGCCACAGGCATGGGCCAAAGTCACTCCTGGGAGGGGACTGAAGGGGTTTGGCTCCCCAGAAAGGCTGCTTCTGCACAGATGGCAGTTCTGCTGTAGGGCTGGTGGGGAAGCAGCAGGAGTTGGGGGGCAATGACATCCTGTGGGGATGGTCTCCTACCCCACCCGCCACCCCATCCCACCCCGCCCCACCCAAGCCTACAACAAGTACCAGCTGCGGCTGCCCTGCAGGTATTTGGTATGATGGCGGAATCAAAAGGCGCTTGAACAGTAGTAAAGACTTCTCGCAACACATTAGGCACATGAGCCAAAAATAAAATAAGGGAACAAAAAGCCAGAAGGGGAAACCAGCCCAGCGGTGGCAGCGGATCACTGAGACTTCGAAGGGGGCCGTGCAGGTGAGGGTGTGCTGGCGGGGGGCTTGCGCGGGGCTCCTCGGTCAGCAGCTGGCTGGCCAGGAGACTGGGAGGCAGCCTCCAGTGGGGAAGACTTGGATTTCCGGTTCAGGATATGTTTGGCTGGCAAAGCGTCTTTCGGCACAGCGGGGCTAGCGTTGGGGAAGGCGGGCGTGGGCAGCTGGGACCCTCTTTTCTCTGGCTTCTCCTCGGGCAGGTTTTTCCCCGCTGCCTTGGAGGAACTGACCAACATCTTTTTTGAGAGCATGGTGGTCTTGCCCAGGTCAGCTGACCGGCGGGTCTCCTTCTGGCGTAGGGCAGACTTGAAAAAGGAAAGCCCCTTCTCTTCTGACTTGCTGTCCCTCTTCAGGCTCGAACGGGGCCCGGGGGTGGGCGAACGGAGGCTGGCCATGGAGGAGCTGCGCACGTGCTTGCCATCCGGCACCCGACCCTCGCCACGCGACTGGCCAATCCGCGGGGAGCTGGTCCGCGAGCTGGCAGTGGCACTTGTCTTGTCTGAGCCCAGGCTCAGCTTGGAGCCCTCCCGGCTGAGGCTATGATCAGAAGTCCTGCTTTTGCTGGCAGGCACATGCCCCCGTGTGGATGACCCCGAGGAGTTCCTTCGTGTTGTGGCGGTGGTAGTAGAGGAGTAGGAGATGGACTTCTGCTTCTGCTGAGAGGCAGGGGACCCATCGTAGGCCTTTGAGCCTGTCCCCTTCCTGCCCTGCCCAGAGGCAGGAGAGCCATGCCGTCCTCTGGCCCGGCTGGAATCCAGCTTGTTCCGGGACCGCGACCCCTTCGGCACACTTTTGGAGGGAGGGGGTGAGACTGCTGACTGGCGAGACGTCAGAGAATCCTGACTGGACAAGACCGCCCTCCCTTTCCTGAAGTTCTTGTCTGGCTCTGTGGTGTGTTTGGAGGGAGCTGCCTTTTGGGAGATGTCCTCTGACTTTGCAGGGGACACTGACACCCCAGTGAAACTTCTCCCTTCCTTGACTGGAGAGCTTTCGACAGAATCACTCTGATCCACAAAGGCAATTTGATTGTTGTTATCAAAAGGATCCAGAGCAGGGCAATTCCTTTCAGCCTGCATGCCAATCTTGCCATACGGGTCTGCACCACTGCTCGATTTTCGACCCGGTGGTTCATCTCTAAAGACACCCTCCATGACCGCCAAAGGAGCCCGGCCAAGAGTCCGGTGCTCCTGGCGGCCACCACCACCACTACTGCTGGGTTCAAAGTGGCTACCAGAGAGACTCCTCAGGCTGCCAAAGCATGAGGTGGAGACTTTGTCGTCCACGGATTCCCCAATCCGCTCCAGGGTAGAAGTTGAGCTGTGAACCGGAGAGTCCCCTGAAAACCGTGAAGGGGAGTTGGAGCGCATCTGTAGCTTGGCCGAGAGTGACCATGAGGGGCGGATCCCGTTCTCACTCACGGCCAGGGGGCTGGTCACGGAGGATCTGGAAGACAAGCTCTGGCGCTGAACACTCCTCACAAATGGGCGCGTTGAGAAACCACCTGTGGGAAGCAAAGGGACATTAGACCACAAGCACTGGCTGATTCTGGGCATCACACATTCCTCCCTCTCCCCCCTACCCCCAAACAAAGTCACTCATATGCTTATTATGTTTCTTCCTCAAGGAGCTGAGCAATGGATTGCTGGATCCTCCTGCCTCCCTACGCCTTCCAGGGCAAGTGACTGGACTGTCCCAGGGGAATCCAGACCCTTGAAACAAGGTAAAAGAGCTCAGCCTGCCCATGCCTTCGCAAACCCAGAGCCCATGAGTACCAGCCTACCTCCACCCACAAAGCCCCTCATACCCACCATCATCTTCACTCCTCTCCCCCATCAGTTCCACAGACTCTGAGAGGGAAGCCAGGGACGTCCGGCGTGAGGAGGCTGCTGACGCAATGCTGGGCTGCTTGCTGCCTGGGAGCCGGCTCACCCAGTGCTCACACAATGAGGAGCTCGTGGAGCCTGCAGAAGGAGAAGGGTACTGGGCTCAAACAACAGGTGTGAAAGGAGAGGATGGCAAGGCAAGCCCCAAGACCTCACAGGGCAACTGGGGCAGGCAGAACATTCTGCGCAAGGTGGGAAATGGCCTGAACAAAGCAGCTACCAGAACTAAAGGGTGCTACCAATAGTGGGCAGAGGCTGCAACCAGCCAGTGTGGGCACCAGGGTCTTTTTGCAGCTTGCACCTGGTGCAGGAAGGGACATTTAGCAGTTTTACACACACACAGCCCAATGACAGGCCAGAAGCACAGAGTTAAAGGAGATCTGGCCAGGATGGGGGGAAGAGAGAGAGAGAAGCTCAGTGAGTTACAAGACAGAAAGAAAGAAAGCTGTAATAGGAGAGAAAATCCATCAGTGACCTCATAGTAACAGACTTCTCCCACCATGCCTTGATTTTGAAGTGAGGGGAAGACAAAGACAGGACATGCCAGGCAATTAACTGAAGGGAAACTGAGAACAAGATCCGGCCTAACAAATGGGCAAGCAGGTGACCTGGGCAGTATGCAGATTGCCTGAGAGACGACTTGTAGTGACTTGGGTGGGAAATCATTTCTACATGTGCATATGACATACAGATATGGAATTTGCATGTGCAAATTTCATGTGGACCTTTGGGTCCTATGATCTTTTCAGTAGACAGCACCAACAGGTGTCCATAACAGCCAGACAAAACCACTTCTGTCCATCTGGGAATTTTCCCCACAGCATAAGGTGCCTTTCTGAACTAGAGACCCCAGTACCCTGAAGCCCCCAGCCCATCCAACCAGGGAAGCTAGAGAACATCAGGGAGGCATCGCTGGGCCCTTACCTGCCACAGAGCTGTTGGCTGACCAGGAGGGAATGGCCGTTCGCCTCTGGTAGAAGAGGATGTAGGCCGTCTGTTTGCACACCTCATTCTCTGCCAGCTGCTGCACCTCACTGTCATCGAAGCAGTACCACAGTCCGTCAACAGAATTCTTGCAGTAAGCTGCAAGAGAAAGCTACAGTCTGAGAAATTGGGTTCCTGCAGGAGCAGGAAGCGCATGCAGGAACCACCCTCCACCAATCAGCCTGGGCCACAGAGCTCCTATTCCCCCATCTGCCCGCCAAAAACTGGGGAGGCACAGAGCTTCTTAGCTGGCTTGAGGGCAGAGGATTGTCCCTTCAGCATGGAGGCCATGGCCTGAGGACCACAGTCCAGGCCTGCACCCCGGAGGACTCTCTGAGCAAGGCATAGGACATCTCAATGCCTACCTGGTCTTCTTATCAGAGGAGGAAAAAGGTGGGCCAGAAGGCAGAGAAAAAGGCAACACAAGACATGGCACACACATACACATCCATCACCTGTATAGTGTCCACCCTGCATGGTGCCATGGTGATTGCACACGGCGTACAGGTCATAGATGAAGTCTTCTGGGTCCCTGCCCAGGCCATAGGGGCGTCTCCAGGGAGACCAGTGAGATGGCAGGCTCCAGCTGCTCTGGCTCCGCTTGACAACATGAGGCGTCATGTCGAGGCCCATCAGAGGAAACCTCACCATGTTCTGAAGCTTCATCCTTCTGTCTCCTTCCTGTACAAAGTAGGATGGGGGGAAGAAACCACATGTTCAAATCAGCAAAGACAAGTGCATGCTACACCACCGCAGTGACTGAGTGGGCAAGGGAGCTACCCTCCTCAGAAAGCCATACAGGCAACTCACCCGCGATATTTTTAGAGGATGTTTGGGCAAAGGCATGAAAAAAACAAGGTTGTGGGATCCAGACCTTGGTGTCAAGAGGGGCTCAGCCTGCCAGACTATCCCCTCCCCCAAAATGAGCACCCTGTTAGCTGAATGGAGAAGTCCCCTCCAAGCAGAGACAGCCCAAACAGCCCTGCATAGGCTCACATGGAGGTTAGTTAGAAAGGGGCCCTGCCAGCACAGCCTCAACCAAGTCCTGGCTCCCTTCTGTAGGGGCTGCCCCACCAAGCCAGGTCTCCCTCACCTGTCGGAAGCGCTTCAGGTGAATGATAAGGACGTCTGGCAAGGTCCACAGGCTCAGTGTAATACTTCCTTGCTGAAGCTGCTTACAGTGGGGGCAACGCCATGCATCATCTGGCGCCAGCTAAAAGCAAATGGATTGGCACTCTTAGGCACAAGGCACACAGAAAGAGGAGAGGGAGAGAGAGGCAGGCACAAGCTTCATGTGGAAATTATGTCACTGAAATAATAATGTAAACAGAATAGCACATGAAAGAAACCTCTTCTTTTTAGGACACATACCTAAAGACAGCTGTACTCGATGTATCTCATATCAACAATTTGTTTTCCTTTTGCTGAGGTAGAACTATGGTACCTTCAGCTTCACCTGCTTGTGCCATAACTGCTTACTAGTTCAAGTTTCAAGTGCAACATTTTGTTCTATGAAGTGACTGGCTGCACTGCAGAACCACAGATAACTACAGGACTATTTTATTTAGTGGCAAAGCCTTCCACCTGGCATTTCCACCCTGCGCAGCCCAAGAAACCCTCCAGAAGACAGACAAAGGGAGAGGCCACCACTGCGTCCCCCTCTCACCTGCTCCTCTTTGGTGTAGAGCTGGAAACACTGCGATAAGGTGCAGGCCTGAGGCTGGTGGTGGAGCTCCCTCTGCTGGCGGACGCTCTCTGCATCTGGGATGTATTCATCCTCCGTACTGACGAACAGACTGAGGGAACGAAGGGTATTTCGGGCATTTAGGGCTCTGTAAGGTGCCTCTCCCAGTACAACACAAAAACTGGGCCTGGCTTTGCAGCTCCCTAGGGAAGTGTCCCAAGGGAGACCAACGTACTGATACTGGGCATCCAACTTCAGCCTGTCTCAAAGCTGAGAGGCAGGAATCCTCCACCCCCTTAGCCACCTTCCACAAGGCGTTCCAGGCAAGCTGAGGCATCAGATCCCACCAGAGCAGTGGTTGCTCAACAGGCTGGAAAAGGAGGCTTCAGTCCCAAATCTGTGCTGCCCCTGCCTCACCTGTGCCAAAGGCCAGGGCACTTACTAGTCTTTTGTCTCCTTGTCCCACTCCACCACCAGCTTCACGTGAGGGGTCCCGCCTTGCCCACAGGACTTCAGGGCTCTGCAGGGGGAAACACCAAGTTAAGCAAAAGAGGCCACATGCTCCCAGCCAGTTCTACATCTTTTCTCTCTCTCTCTCTTTTCAGTCTCTCCCTCACCACACTTAGGTACAAAGTACAACAAAATCCAAAATCCACAGCACAATACCTTTACTGGCCAACTAAAAAGCACAAAACACATCATGTAAGCTATCAAAGCTTCAGCAGTTTCTTCCTCAAGCAAAGATATTTCAAATCCATTAACTCAATCCCTTGTCTCCACAGAAGGGGGGGGGTGTCCTCTGCCTGCACTGACGTCCGTCTAGACCATCTTGACTGACAACAGAAATAACATCTGAAACAAAATGTAGCCCTGTGACTCTAACATGGTCACTTTCTTATGCAAGATTTTTAACATCTTTGCCTGATGAAGAAACCAGTGATGTTTCAGAAAGTTGCATTATGTTATTTGCTTTTCAGTCGGTCCCATAAGGGTATTGCTGTTTTGTGGGTTTTGTATTTTGTTGTATTTTGCTGCATGGGAAAGATGGCTACTCCCCAAATATACACATTTAGTAGGAACCCAGCTGGGGATTAAGAGCTCATTGACTCAGACCATCATGGGCAGAATACCACACAGAAGAGCCAAGGGCCAGTCCTGAGAGACAGTTCAAGAGATGCTCAGATGGACTTTTTACTCACTCTCTCTTTCAGGACAAACAAGAGTCAAGACAAGGATTGACAGACAGACAAGCCCCCACACCCTGAAGGCTGTCCGCAGGCGTTCCTAGGATCCCCTGGGGCTCAGTTCCACAGTGGCTCTAGTGCCAGATGCCCCAGCGAAGCCACCGTCTGTGGCAGGTGAGATACAACTCCCACTATGCCCTCCAGTGAGATAAGTAAACTCCCATGTCTTCCTTTCCCACCCATCACCCAAGAGGGAAGCTGTGCTCACCGTTCCACCATTAAGTGGCAGAGAGGTCGTTCTTCCTGAGGCAAGAGGTACGTTATGCCCACCGCACTGACTACCCTCAAGCTGAACGGACAAACCTAGAGTGAATTGGGGAGAAAAAGAAAGAGCACCTCAAAAGCTTACATTCTGTGCATTTTGAGAAGCTGGAGGTAAGGAAGAGCAGAGAGGAAGGATATATTTTCTCTCATGGCTGGCTGGGGATTCCATGCAGCCAACTCCAATTCACACACATGTGGCCTTTGGTGCACATATGTGGCATGCATTCCCACACAGAAAGAGAGATAACTGGACGGACCATAACTCATAAAGAAAATACACACGAAGTGCTTGATTCTCATTTCACATCTCCTGCTTTGCTTCTCCACACACCAAAGAAGAGCACAGCCAGTTTATGTGTGGCTGAGTCTCTTTCCTGGTTCCATCATGTTAGAATTGACTGGACTCATGTAGAGATTGGAAGACCTCAAAATGTTGGACTTAATTTTCTGCCCAATTTCTTGGTCCTAATAAAGCTATTACCTGGCTGTGAATTTTGGAAGTTTTCTGATATATTAGGATAGATTACTTTGTTTTAGGTGCAAAACACTTTATTCAGCCTTTCTAGAGCAGGATATCAGAACTGGAGGAAAACATGTAACCCCTGAGGATGGGACAGTATTCCCACCAACACATCCCCTTGCACACACATGAAGACAGGTGAGCTGAGGTACCCAGTGCCCAGGCCAACTTACCTGAAGACAGGCAGAGGGCCGTAGGAAGTACTGCATCTTCTCCAAGATCTCTTTCTGCAGAAGGTCCCATGGAATTGTCTTCTCTACATGCAATACAAAGGGCTGGCCAAACCTGCAAAGAAGAGGACCACTGAAAGACTAAAGGGCACTAGCCTGCCTTAATCCCAGCCCATGAAGAATCAAAATCTCCATCCCACCAGGCAGAAAGCCTGTGGTGGCAGCGGTGTAATGGGTTTTTGATACAGTTTTCAAATGCCCTGAATCTGAGTACAAACCAAAATACAAGCCTAGACAAATCAACTTAGTAGTAAGTCCTACTGGTTTCAGTAGAGACTTGTTGTTTGTTGCTACGTGACAAGTTGTTTCCAATTTATAAGTTCTATATCTTATAAGGACTAATAAGAATCTACAATGGGGTTTTCTGGGCAAGATTTGTTCAGAGGAGGTTTGCCATTGCCTTCCCCTGAGGCTAAGAGCATGTGACTTGCCCAAGTTCAGCCAGTGGGATTCATGGCCGAGCTGGGAATCGAACCCTGGTCTCCAGAATTGTAGTTCAACACTCAGGTTTTGAAACTGAAATCTTATAAACACACAAACACAAAACTGAGATGTACTGAGTTTGTTCCACGTTGTCCAATAAAACCTCATTGCCCTCCCAATTCCTCTAGCCCACCCTATGATCTTCTCAGTCCCCCCTCCACCACTTTGAAGCTGCAATTGCAGTAAACAGTACAGCAGGGAGGGCCCCTTTCTCTCCCTTCCTGCCCACCCCTCCACCCCCAGCAAAGAGCCTGCCTTTCCTGGAATCCAGGCCCTGGGCTCACTGCCAAGGCACTAATGGAGAGGAGGAAGGAGATCTCAATTCTCATCACCAAGAATATCAGCACAGGAGGGGGGGGGGAGAAAGACAGCAATCTTTGGACTGGTTTAAACTCTGAAGCAGAGAAGCCCCTGGAAGGGTCATAATGCCCACTTCACATTCAAGACAGACATTATGAGCCACCAAGACACATATTGTGGCAAAGCTCAGTGGCCTTTTTACTGACCACCAGAACAGTGCACCTAACATCCTTCACTTTTAACTTCTTATTGGAACAGGAATGCATTTCTGGACATGTTTGCAATTCAGTTGTTGATCCATTAAAAGATGCTTTTTAAAAACAAAGCTAAAGCAGTTTTAAAAGAAAACAGAAAAAGAGAAAGAAATATAAAAATGTATCAGATAGTATAAAATCCCAACATAAAAGGAGGTCAGGATACAATCACCACCAAAGTCCCTGCACTGCTCTCTTCTTCTTGGTAGTGAATGAAATGACAAGTGGGGTGCCTCAGGGTGCTGCCCTGGGTCTGGCATCATTCCACATCTTTATCAGTTACTTGGATGATGGAATAGAGGGCATGCTTATCAAATTCGCAGAAGGAAACAAATTAGAGATAGTAGCTAATGCCCCAGAGGGCAGGATCAAAATTCAAAGCGACCCTGACAGGTTGGAGAACTGGGTCCAACCCAACAAAATGAATTTCCACAGGGAGAAATGTAACATACTGTATCTAAGCAGGAAGAATGAAATGTTCAAATATCGGTGACTCCTGGCTTGAAGATGTCTCAAACATCTGGAGGACCCAAGTTGTGAGAACCACTGGTACAAAAGAAGTAACAGTTTTCTTTTCTGCCGCACCAGAAACTAGAACACAATCTAATAGAATTAAATTACAAGAAAAAAGAGATTCTGCCTAAAAATGAGGAAGAATTTCTTTATAGTAAAAACACTTTGAGTGGAACAGACGACCTTGGAGGGTGGTTAGTTAGGCACCTTTGGGGAGTGCTTTAGCTGTGTATTCCTGTATCACAGGGCTTGGACTGGACGGCTCCTGGTGTCCCCTCCGATTCTTATGATTTCATGAAACCATAGTGCCTTCCTAAAAACCAAAGTATAATCAGACTGAGACAATGTTCCTAAGGGAATGGTTACCTCTTCCCCTGCTGTCCAGTACAGGCTCTGTTACACACCAGCACTACAATCTTGCTGCTTGATGCTGCTGCCACTGCCACCGCCCTCATATTGGAGTTTTCCAGACTCCCCTGGCTATAGGGAGATGCCCGCTGATGGTCGATGCCATACTTCAAGTGGTTCAGGTTACTGTTCACATGGATTCCTGGAAGAGAGTGAAGAAGAGACTTTATGGCCAACATCCACCAGAGACAACCTCAGGGAGTCATCTGGTGAAAGCCTCTCAGAAGTAGCAACCCAACAACACAGTAGGTGCTGATATCTGTGGTTTGGGGGTGTTGGTTTCCCTAATCTCTCCTGAACAGAAAAGCCCTAAAGCAAGGGGGGGAGGGGAACATCAAGTATCAAGTCACAAGATCCCCTCTTCTCTTCCTCAAACAACTCTGTGCAGCATGGACATCTAGAGACCAGAGGTCAACCCATCCCCAAATTTCCTAAATCACAAGCAGCAGACCTCCATGCAGTAGCCCTCCCCTACACACACACACACACACACACACACACACACACAGCTTACCCCTCTGGCTTAGGATCCCATCAGGCCGGAAGATCTCTGGGGTCTCGAAGGCGAAGATACAGTCACTCTCTTGAACTGTGTCGAGGTCATCCAAGTCAGAGAAAGAGCGGTGGAACCCATCATAGTACATCTCTGTGAGCACAATCTGGGGAAGAACATAGGATTTCACATTGGCCATGTGCGCAACACAATGGAACACACAGACACAGAGAGCTGAGAATAAATTAATAGACATAGGCGCCCTGAAGCTCATCCAATGAAGGGTTTTCTCCTAGTTATCTGCCCAGTTATTCCTTAATTTGGGGTGCTGGGATTAATGTATGAGGACGGCTGCTGAATCAGAGTCAACACCGGATCTAGGCCAGCATCCCAGTGGGCCACATTTGGTCCCTCCCAACCTCCACCTCTCTTTTTTTCTAAGCTAACTCCCCCCCCCCACAAAAAAATAAAAGAATACTAGAGGGACTAGGATATGCACAATTTGGGACATATTTGCATTGTGGAAAATCATGTGGAGGTTTTTGCACAGCAAAGAACATTTCTGCACAGAAAATGCTGCTTTCTATGTTGAAATCCCAAACCAACATATGTTTTTTTGCAACAAATAAGTCCCAATCTTAGAACTTTCTCATTCTAAGGGGAAACATGGTACAATTATTCATTCATGTTCAGAACAAAAATCTGCCAAAATCCCCATCCCTAGCCTCTTTTTCTATCAGTTCCACTGGGCAAGAACGTGGCATCCATCCAGTGAGGAAATGTGTGGCATCTGTTGTGCAAGCATATGGCATCTATCCAGCACAGCCCAACAGTGAGGGCCAAGCAAGCCACCCTCCTCCTCAATAAGACAAGTTTACCTGTTTGGTGGGAATTTTGGTTTCTCGGGACACAGCTTCCCTTAGCCTGGCCACTGTTCCAGATAATGGCACAGCCACCCCAATGCGCATGCAATGGGAGCATTTTCCTCGGTACACCACAGTGACATACAGCGGCCTGAAGAGGAGGTACAAAGCAACACCTGTTGAAGGCAGGGATGCTGGACTAAAGCTCTTGAGATTCTCTACCTCTCTCACAGAACACAGGGCTGAGGAACCCAAGATGTGCTGAGTGTTATGCACTGAATGCTACATTTTGTGCACATTTTACAAACAAACAAACAAACAAATAAATCTATATGCCTGTATGCTGACAGAAATGAAACCATTCCCTACCACATTAAATATCCTGAAATTCCAATGTTTAAGATTAAGATTAAGATTAAGGGGAGTGTTGAGGCTATCTGGATAATGCTGTTGTTGACAAGTTGGAAGTCAAGGTAAGCAGAAGGTTATTAAAGGTAACTCCAAATAAATGCAGGTTAACTATGGCGTGTTACAGACCGCCCAAAAGGGCGGTCTGCCGCTGCCCTTGTTTGCTGCATGAAGAGCTGTAGCGGACAAACCACGTGGCTCCTCCGCACAGCAAAAAGAACCCGCAAAAAACCGAGTTCTTCTTGCGGCACAGTTATGACGCCGCAAGGCACCAATGGCGCCCTTGCGGCATCACAACTGTGCTGCGACATGCGGATGCTAGGCATCTGTCACGTCAAAATAGCGGCGCCCATCTGTATAGGGTGCTGCCATTTTGACACCCTCGTCACGTGTGAGGGGCGAGGGGTGTCTAAAAGCGCCACTCCTCACATGCGATGACGGTGCCTCTATGAGCCCTTCTATAATGCGCCTGAGAAAGACCCTGTCCCTCCGCCAAAAGAGAAAGGGGTGAGGAACCACACTTGTTTCACAAAAGCACCTCAGATTACCGTATATACTCGTCTATAAATCAAAAAATGTATGCCAAAAACGGATCCCAAATTCCTGGGTCGACGTATACACGGGTCTATATGGTAATGTGGCTCAGAAAAATGGCGGCCACGGCTCTTTCCAGGGAACGGGGGTTGAGTGGCATGTCCTCCAGTCCAGGAAGACTGCCTTTAAAAGAAACGCTGCTTTCCCTCCCTCCCTCCCTGGGCCCCCCAACGGTCTCCTTGCCTCGCCAGGGACGGAGCTGCAAGCTCCCCTGCTTCTCTCCTTAAAAAGAGACATTGCCCTCTGTCCCTTTTCCTCTCCCTTCCCTTCGGACTCTGCAGCATGAACAGCCAAGATTAGGGAATAGTTTCTTTCCCTTTCCAAACATGAGGAGAGCTGCCTTTCCCTAAGAGAGGCTGGCTTGCATGCCCACCGAACAGCTGGGAGATTTCACCAGATTGGCTTCTTCAGGAAAGGAGAGGGCCTTTAAAGGAGCAGAGACCTTAACACTTACTCACTGGAGCCACTTAGCGAAAAAGGAGCTGGAAAGAAGGTCTCTTTCTTTGGTGAAATCTCCCATGTGCTGCTTGCTAGCCTGCAAGCGAGGCTTTCTCAGGGAAAGGGGGAAGAGAGCTCTCCTAATCTTTTTAAAGGGGAAGAAAGTAATCCCTAATCCTGGCTCCTCGTCCTGCTGAGTCCAAAGGAACAAGAAAAGGGATAAGGAGCAAGCAAGGAAGGAAGGAGAGAAGCAGGGATGGCTCCACAGCTGCAGCAGAGCAGTGTGGGATGGAGGCAGGGAGGGAAGGGCAGTCTCCCTGGACAAAAGGAAGAGAGGGCTGTTAATTTCCTCACTTTTTAAAGGGGGAAAAACCTAACACTGGCCATAGCTATGGCTGGGAGAAGTCAGCTTGCCTTATTTCACCAGCAACAGGAAAAAGAAAAAGAGGAGAGGCTCTATTTAGCTCAGTGGTTCCCAAACTCTGGCCTTCCAGCTCCCAGAATCCCAGGCCATTAGCTAAGAGGGCTGAGGAACCTGGAGAAGCAAAGTTTGGGAACCACTGGTTTAGCTGCTCTGTTCTTAAAGGGGCAGAAACCTAACACTTGCCCAAACAGAAAGGGAGGGAGGAAAGGAGCCTCTCTTTAACTCTTTCCTCTCCAAAATATACAAAGGAACAAACAAATCTGAGCAACCCTTTGAGTTAGAGAGCCCCAAGGGAGAAGCATGAGACAGGGAGCAGTGGGAAAGGCAAGCAGAGAAGCAGAGATGGCTCAGGGGCAGCAGCCACTCAAAGGAGCACCAGAAGGCAAGTGGAGCAGAGGGACAGTGACTGCACCCTTGACTTATTCACGGGTCATATTAAAATCCATAACGTTGGCCCCCAAATCCCACCTCGACTTATACATGAGGTCGACTTATACACGAGTATATACGGTAAACAGTCTAAAAAAAAACCACAGTGCAAGTTCTGGAGGAAAGGGAAGCCTCAGCTCCCTCCCCAAGGCCCACAGAACCACTTACAGCTGATTTCCACCCCCACCCACTTCCCACATCCTTTTCCATGCGTGGGTAACTGGGGCCCCTCACCCTGCCACTGCCACCAGGTTACCCATAGACACATACATACCGTGTGTGAGGCAGTGGGATTGGCAGAGAGATGCACAGGAATGGATCAAAGGTATTACTCTGTTTCTGGCAATGGGGACATGTCAGGGATGACCTAGCAAAGGCACAAGCAGGCAGAAACTTTTGTTAGGGAAAGGTACAGCAGCCCCTTCACCACCAAAGCAATAAGTGGGTGTAAGAGTGACCCATCCCCACAGAATGGGAAGGGAGAGGGCTTTGGCTCCAGGATTCCCTTACATGAAGATCCTATGAAAGTCAGAGCTAGCAGGATGGCATCCCTGCCGCTTCCACTCCTCATCACCATTTATTTCAAAGCACAGTCACGCTTATGATACCTGTACTGGGCCTGAAAGAGCTCCTGGACAAAAGTGCTGTTGATTGGAAACACCGCTCCCTCAATCAAGATGTCTTCCTCCAGTGGCGGCTGGAAGAAAAAGCCATTTTGTAAGAGAGGTGCTCTAGGTGTGCTCTGGGTCATCATTGTACCCTATGGCAAGTAGAAGGCAAAGGTAAGCATGGGAAAGTGCAACCTGAAAAACCAACCATTGCAGCATCTCATGGCTGTACCTAATCTGTATTTAAACATAGAAACACCCAAGTTCCACTTCTCAATCATCCAAACACACACAGAGGAATTGTTTCCCCAACTAGTACAGTTTCCAGTAAGAGTACCATCCAGAGAACATCCAGAACAGTTCTGGGGGACACAGCCACATTTTGGGGGCTGGAACAGGCCACGTCCCTAGGTTTCTGGGCCTACAACACGGTCACCTTCTCACTTATTCACAGCAACGTCCACACTCATGCCAGCAGTTCCTGAGCCACAGAATAAAGTAGAAACGAAGAAAAGCACAGCTTACCTTTAGAGGTCGGCCATTGTTCTTCACAATATTATTGAGGTCTTCATGGACTCTATCCAAAAGCCAGAGCAGGAACTCCTGAGCATCATGCTGTGAGCTCCCTCGGTACTGCATGGCGTTCTTAGAGACGATGCTCTGGGGAGAAACAGTGCAGGAGCTAAGTTGGGGCACCAAACCCCGGACATGCGCCTCCCACACTCCAAACACTCTCTGGTTGAAGCCATAAAAGTTTTATTTGGCATAAACCCCTGTGGAATGCAGTCCTCTTGCCTCAGATACAACCTTCCAGGTACCACAAGATGCACTGCTGTTTCTGCTTCAAGAATGCCTAAGTCTTTATAGGCACAAGGCGCAGGTCCATGGAGTGGTCCTTGCTATACATCTAAACCCTCTCAACTGGAACAGCCAACTCCAGCCAACGTGTTGCTAAGCTCCCTGGGTAAACTGGAGCAGCCCCCATGTCAGTTCTTGCTTTCAGCCACAGTGTTAAGCATAGTCTTTGGCCTGATGCTCCAGGAGGGTGATGAGGGACAAATCCTCACCAGCTCATCCATGTCATTGCGAGTGGGACATTAGCCCTTTCCTCACTCAAAATCCCAGCCATCGCAACTTCTTCAGTTGATTCACAACCTGCCCATGCAGGCTGTCTTCCCCTTGGCAGGTATATCCTATCCAGCAGACCTTGGGCAAGTCACACCCTCTCAGCCTCAGAGGACAGCAATGACAATGACAGCAATGACTAAAGAATCCTGTTTTTAAAACCCCATGGTAAGTTCTCTTTCAAGCTCAGACTTCTAGAGGGCCTCCTATCACCCAGCAGGGGCGCAGAGATGCTTTAGATGCAACCTTAATCTCAGTCAGCAGCAAAAGAGGGGCTACCGCTCTGAGAGAGAATGACTGCTGGGGTCCTCTCCAGTTCCAAATGCAAACCTGCAATGGCCACCCATGGACAGAAGAACCACTGGCTCTGTATACCAAGCAGGATATCCAGACACACTTTTTGCAGCATGTTTATCTACATATTGACCTCCTTACTATCAGGTGAGTCCCCAGTGAGCAGGTTCCTCCAGCTCTGCAAGGCATAAAACTGTCAACAAATGACTAAGATTTGGGGGAAAGATCTCCTAGTTTCAAAATAGTTCCCTGAAGATACAAAAACAGGAGTGGGTAGAATCTTTGTAAACTTCCCCCATTTGTAAGTTGTTCTCTTTGTTTAACTCAAGCAGAGATGAGTTTTAAAGCAATACACATGGACTAAGTAAGCAACCAATGCCAGTCACAAATGTATCCATGGAATCTGAGCCCAAAAACAGCAAGGAAGATAGAAATAAGCTCTGCAATTCTGTTTGCACCTGTTGCCCAGAAAGAGTGCCTGTTGTTTTTACAGGAGGGGAACAAAAGACAATGATGCATTTCTCCCCCCGCCTTGTGATCCCCACCACTACCACCACCATTCCTGCAGCAAGCCTATTGCAAATCCGCTTTGTCGTCCTGCAAAGTCAGAGGCTTTTAAACAGACTCCTTATTCCTGTGACTTACTGCTGGGGCCTGTTCCTCCTGGTTGATGGAATCAAATGGCTGGCCATCTATGGCAGCCACAGTTGTAAACCCCTGAAGGTAAACATCAACAGCTGTCTTGTTTTAAAAACTACCATGAATCTGGCACACTCATTTTTAACCAAAGTATCTAGAGAGAGCTTATGTGATGCAAGCTTGAGGCATGCTTTCCCCTACTCTGCTGTTCAACCTGTTTAAAGGCAGCACCTCCACTGTACTCTTTCTACAGTCGATTGGCTTGAACTCACCAGACACCTGCTCCCTAAGAGACTCACAATAAGACCAAACTCCCCAATAACCCCAGTGCGCTTAAGACCTGCATCCTTTCCCCTCACTCCAATTCCCACTCATCCCAAATCAAGTGTTTCCATGCATTTCAATGTGGATCCTGCCCTATTTACATGCACACACCCTCCACACTTAAAGAGACTCCCCTTGCCATATTGCACATGGCTTTCTTTGCGCAAGGAGCATAAGAGCCATCATGACTAGCGGCCATCAGCATTCTTATCTCCTTTTGTGAACTTGGTTTCTCCTCTCCTCTTTCTAAAGCCTATCACTCCATCAGGCCGACAGCCAATTTTGTAGGTGAACAGGGCAGCCTGTGAAGTGTATCCCTATTATCGCTCCTTAATCTCCCATCGCTCAGGTCCAGTGGATGGCCCTGAACACAACCATTCTCCCCAGCCACTTTCCCCACATCAGGCACCATCATATACGTTATACTTTTTGAGATGCAATGACCAGAACTGTACAAAAGTTCCATCCAGAACCAGGAAAACAGCCCAGTTTGCCTTGAATTGATTCAGGGATCAAACCAGAATTCCAATTCCAAAATCCCAGGTCCCCTGTTCCCCTCGCACCTGCTATTACTGGAAATCAACCATTCACTGCAACAGAGCAGTATGACAAAACTGGATAAACTTGGGGACGTAGCATTACGTCATACCAGATGAAACCTGCCAAAGTTCAGAGAAGCACAGCCAAAGATCCCCCCAATCCAAAATCCCCTTTACGTTTTGATTTTAAATCAAAACAAACAGTGGTAACTTCCTTGGCTCTTGGCTGAATTCAGTGACATTTGCAGACATTAACTGCCTGTTCTGAAAGGGAAGACATCCAACCAATGTTAGATAAATACACGCATGGGGCTTTGTGCAACAGCAGCCTTTATATTTTGGGGGAGGTCCTAAAAAGGGAAACACTGCTATACCCCAAGGTCCACTGTGTACCATTTCTGTGCAAATGCTTTTGAAAGCAGGCTGCTTTGGTGTGCGTGCTTGAACCAGAAAAACATAACACTTTTCTCCAGAGTCTCTTCGTTCAAAGAAAAGGAGAGTGTGTAACACACATACACAGACAGGCTGATCATACTTTAAAGTTTAAGCTTGTGCTCTCCCCACCCCACCACAAACACACATCTCCATTCCCCAGACAGGCCAAATATGCTTCTGTGTTACATTAGTAAAACTAATCTTCCTATGATGCAGCATTCCCTAATCAGACCCCACAATCTGGCTAGGTAAGCAAAGCATCTGCAACAGAAGCTGCCTCCCACCCCACACCAGCCAATAGATGCTCATACCAACCCTTGGACAGAGGACGTGTTCCACCGCATCTCAGCCGGATGCCAAAACAAGACCTCCTGAGCCACTGACCACTTGCAGGATTGTTGTCCAAGGTGTTCCTCAGTTGCAGAAGCACCCCAAAGCTGCCAAAGTGGCAGGATAGAAGGCTGGGGTGGGCATGGATGTGACAGAGAATGGAAGCAGAGAAGCACAGAGGGAGGGGGATAAAAAAGGGCAGGCTGCAAGTCTTACCTGCGTTCTGGCAACACCTGGAAGGGCAGGAGTGGCAGCTCACTGTGGTGGGCACAGGCTTCTCACTGAAAGGAGGCAGGTTCAGTGGGGGCTCCTGAGAAACTGCAGGACCACAGCTCCCATGATACCTGGTCACAGTAGTCAGGGCTGACAGGGGATTGAGTTCAACAAGAGAGTATGGGAAGAAGTTTTAACCTGGAGGAGTTGAACTGATATCCCCCAATACTCTCTATTTAGGTGTACCTTACCAGTGAGATGTTCTTGAAATGGGATACATTTAAAATCTCTGGCAGTGAATGAAAGCAGAATTTGCTTTTCACACAGTAAAAAGATGATTAAAAGAGTAGGATGACTAGAATCGGAACTAACGGCACAACAAGAATGGCACTCCTGCAGGGAACAGGCCATTCAAAGGAGGGGGCCTACAACTAGTAGAAGGAAGCAAAAACCCCTCTCCTTTGGTGGAAAGGATTCCTGCTTCCCCAGAGGCCTCTGAAAGACAGATGGCTTTTGCAAACATGAAATTAAATGTTAGCAGTCTGGCTGAAGGGACGCTCAGGCAGATAGAACAACAAGGCCCGATATAGGTCAGTAGAAGAGATTTAGAAAGACCACAGAGGGATTTTCCAAGCCACCAGGCAACCCAGATAGTCCCTTTTTGCTGTTTTGCTGTAAAACACAAATCCTCCTCAGGCAGCTTTGAAAAAGCTTGTCCTGCCCAACTGTGGCTCTCCTTGCTCAGCAAACAGGGCATGTGCCCCATACTCCTCACATGTTGATGGGTAAGCAAAAGGCACTACACCAGCAGCAATTCCCAGCTTCAACAAGAGGCATGATAGCAGGCACTCCTCACTGTCATCCTTGTCGTTGTGAGAGACAGAAAAGCCTTGTGCTGCTAAACAGGCACAAAATGGGGAGGGGGGAAATGGGGAGGCAGCTCTGCTGGTGCTAAAAAGGTCTGAGCGGACAGAAGTGCCAGCTATTAGCACAGAACTGGTGGCACCTGAAGGATGGCATGGCAGCCATGGGGTGGCTCCACATGGGACGGATTGGCCTTAATCCTTCTATAGGAAAACAACCTCTAGCCCAACAAATAGGAACGGCTGTCTGGAATCATTTCTTTTTGTTCACATCAGTATTAAGCAGAGGGCAATGAGCGCTAATATTCACTTCGCAAATCCTGATCGCTCAATAAGAGACTGGACCCGAGAAGGCAATGCTTTCCCTACCACAAGGGAAGCGTATTTTTAATTAGTGGGGCTCCTGGAGTGAATGCTGAAGTATCTGTGGTGGGAAGGCCACATTCCTTCAACCCGACTTTTACTATCCATCCCTACCTTTTAAAAAAATATACACAACTAAACCAATGCAAGAGATTTTGTTTAATCCTGCATGCAAAGCAAGAAAGTTCAAAACTTTTTATTTGTTTTTTAAAACACTTATATCCCACCCTATAGATATTTTGATAAATAAATAAGACAACATCTTGAACTTTCTTCCTTTGCATGTAAGATCTGTCCATGGAAACCCACTGGGTGACTTTGAGGAGCTGCACACCCTCGGCCCCAGAAAATCCCGATGTAGGGTTGTCTTAGGTCGGAGGCAACTTCTGATCAAGATGACCAGAAGAGGACTGGGCAAGTGTGACAGCCAGAGGTTGCCTCACTCCAGTTCTCATCAGCCACAGCCAGCATCTTCAGTGTTGCTTTGTTCCAACCAGAAGGTCCTTACTACCAGAAAAACCAACCAAATGTACTTGTGAACCATGACTGAGAATGCAAAAACACTGTCAGTTGTCAAGAGGCAAGTGCCAGAGGAACAACACATTCACTAGTACAAGAGAGAGTACAAGACGCCTGTAAAAGCCTGTCGCCTTAAGAAGGATTAACAACTGGCCAAAAGGATGATGCAAGCCACTTGGACCCTACGGCTTTGGGCAAGATACAAAACCAATCCCATCCATACTATTATTTCCACAGTACCTTGACTCCAAAGGGGTACTTTTGATAACCAGGATGCAGGCACCTCCCCAACTTCAGAGGGCAAAAGGGCACACTGCCATTGACAAATATAGGGCAGGCACAGGAGCCGCTTCTGCATCCAACTGAAAAAGCCAGGAAAGTGTTTAGCTAGGCAGAATTCGGATGACAGAAACTGCTGACACAGTAAGGTGAAAGCCATCTTGTCTTGCAAAAAGCAGCACAGAATCTTTTCAGACAGCCAGTGTGTAAAGCTCACAGTCTGACAATGAGTACAAACAAGGGGGGGGGGGGGAGGCTTGACTTTATTCAACAGACCAGCTCCTTGGCAAGTGGTAAGAAAGTACAGTATATCTTACACCCACCTGGCTACAGAAAACACACTCTTGGCTAAAGGAAAGCCTGAAAAAAGGACTGGAAGCAAGAACTGGGGATACAATCTGCTTGTGGGCAAAGGAAGGCAAAGCAGCAAAGAGTATTTCTGCAAATGCTGGGGTCCTTCCTCCCCCCACAACCATTCCAAGCCCTGTGAGAAGTGCACAAACCCCTGCACTATATCATGACCCACAAGGATGCTTTCCACGCTCATCTCTCTTTTCCAAGAAAAATAGCATGTCACAAGAATGTGACAATCAGCTTTCAGAGACTACAGGAGTATTAAGCTCAGAACTGACTCTCAGATAGTTTCTTTTGGGGAAAATCTATAACTGGAATTTGGGAATAAATTTGGGTTGAACATGGATAACGTGAGTTGAATGCTAAACATGCATAAAAAGACATGCATGTGTACACATTTTGTGACTTGTGGGGTACAGCCATATCATCTGTCTATTCAGTAGGGACTGTGCCCATTTCCTGGCCATTATACAGACTCTCCCAGAGGCCTTGCAGAACGCGCATTCCTCTGTGAGGCCTACTCTTTCTCTGGGTATTATATATAATCTCCCAATGAGACAAGCAATTTATTTCCTAAGCTTTATAGAAATCCCCCCCTAGCAGAGGGAGCATTTTCATCAGGGTTAAGAGGAAGGAGAGAGGGATACACTACACACACAAATACACACAAACACACACACACACACCATGCTCTGTTGATCAGCATGGAAAACAGAGCCATGCCCCCACTCACAAAGAGGATCAGAGAAAGGGGACGGGGCAGGCTGTGCTGGCATAAGACAGGCGTCTGCCTGGGGGCAATAAGCTCACCTCCGAACTTGAGATAAAAAATGAGGGCATGTTTAGGGAGTCCATGTCTGCTCTCCAGGAAATGTATAAGGCAATTGAAGTACACCTTTCCCCCAAAGCTCACAGGCAGGGAAAGGTACAAAATTCCCTCTTCAAGGATTCTCCAGGGGATGCTGTTAATACGCTCAATGGCCAGTCCTTAAGCACATTAGCCGTTCAGCCCACATCTCCCCTTAACACACACAGACACAAACAAACAGAGATTGGGTGATTTTTCATAGAATCATAGAATCGTAGAGTTGGAAGAGACCACAAGGGCCATCCAGTCCAACCCCCTGCCATGCAGGAACTCTCAATCAAACCATCCCCGACAGATGGCCATCCCGCCTCTGCTGAAAGACCTCCTAATCCCTCCTTGCTAACACCTTTGACTTCCAGCTATCTGGAGAAAAGCTGACCACCAACAATAGCTGTTGCTACTTGAATGAAATCAGTTCTCT